>NC_136816.1:50290875-50353951 GCF_951394365.1 Tetrao urogallus | reverse complement strand
GGCATGAGGGAAGCGTGGTAACTGTGCTGTTACCGTCTACAAAAGGGCAATTTTTGTATATAATTTATTTAGATGAAGTGTGCAGAATGTTTTTATTTGTTCTACATCTAGCTGTCTCACCTCTGTGTGAACTCCCCAAACCCAGATCTACTCCAAATACTTCTGCTCCCCCTTCTGCACACTTCCCTCCACCGTGTTTGCTTTGGCAACTTTCATGTTCTTACAAACAATTCTTCCAAAGATATCAATCACTCTTGCACCCAAAGAGAAATACTGTACACTCAATGCGATGACAAAATGAAACATGTTTGAAGCAAACCATGTGTTCCAGTGTGCCAGGGATTATGTTATTTGTTCAAGGAACATGGTCGGAATATTTTAGGCTTCTGTTACTCCTGTGATAGTAAATTTTATTGTCTGCCGTTGGGATTTATTATTGCGGAGGCAACGCAAATACCTCTTTACACGAATAGAATTTGCAAAGTGGGAAGCCAACCCCGCGCTCTGAACGCGTTGGTCCTGTGGGTTTTTCCCGACGCCGTTTGCCCTCCCTGCCCCAGCAGTCGCAGCAAGTGCTGCTGTGCCCGGCGCCCGCCCCGCACGTGTAGCCGCAGCCACGCGGTTTGTCCCGCGGGGCTCCTCGGCACTGAAGCTCTCCGCCTGTGAAAGGCTCAGCCTGATGTCCTGTCCCTAATTTCATCCCTAACGTGTGATACAGATTTTTTTTTTTTTTTCCTTTCGACGTATCTTCTGCCGACACCCGAAGCCGTCGCTGGGACTCTGTGTCCGCGCCGGGAGCACCGGGCCCTCCCTACCACACCTCAGGACGGGGTTGAGTTGCAGTCAAACTGCTGCGGGTACACACGAAGCAGACAGATCAACGCCTCGTTTTCCCGGTTTGGCATTGCCGACTGAAGTAAAAGTGACGGTGGCTTGCTCCAAAAGAAGCAGAGATGCCCGGGAGCGGAGCTGCCGGCGTGGAATGCCCGGCCTCTTTCTGGGAGCGCATCTGAGGCAAAGAACGCGCGTTTTCCCGAAGCTCCTCGTCCAACTTCCCTCTCGCTTGCCGTGCGGTCCGGCTACGCGGCGGTTTGTTCAAATGCAGTGGCTCCGACAGCATCCTGCGGGAAAAGAAAACAGGCTGCAGGCCATTAAGGCAAGTTCTACCAGGGCAGGGCGTCTGCCCAAGCCCACGGGGTCTCGCCCCAATGGAGTGCTGTGCCTGGCCGAGGGACGTCGGGGGGCTGTGAGCGGGCACAATGTCACTGCTGCAGCACAGAGGATCTCTGCTGCTCCTCGGGCACAGAGCAGACGGGACTGTTCTCCGAAGACTGAACACCCCGGGGTGAGAATTGTCTTAACGCACCTCGGGACGATGCTGAACCAGGGCTACAGCTGTCCGAGCACATAACGCTGCATGCTTCTTATGAGAAAGAGTGCAGGAAGTTCGCTGTGGGGAGCTTCACAGCTCTTACACTTTTTTTTTTTTTTTTTTTTTTTTTTTTTTTTTTTTTTTTTTTTTTTTTCCCCAGTAAAGTCTTCGTGTGCGCGTATAGCAGTCCCTCATGAGCACAACGGGAGGGAGATCGCGTCCTGGCATCACCCCACACACGGCCCGCCCCGAGGGTGCTGTCCTGGCACATTTCGCTGCAGTCAGCAGTGATTTCATGGTGGCAGGAGGTACCTAGCGCCCCTTTTGTGTACCGTCCTCATCCAGCATCATGAGCGCCAGCACATGCTCAGCAGAGTACGAGTAATACACCTCAATTCCCCACACCTTCCTTCCTTCCTTCCTTCCTTCCTTCCTTCCTTCCTTCCTTCCTTCCTTCCTTCCTTCCTTCCTTCCTTCCTTCCTTCCTTCCTTCCTTCCTTCCTTCCTTCCTTCCTTCCTTCCTTCCTTCCTTCCTTCCTTCCTTCCTTCCTTCCTTCCTTCCTTCCTTCCTTCCTTCCTTCCTTCCTTCCTTCCTTCCTTCCTTCCTTCCTTCCTTCCTTCCTTCCTTCCTTCCTTCCTTCCTTCCTTCCTTCCTTCCTTCCTTCCTTCCTTCCTTCCTTCCTTCCTTCCTTCCTTCCTTCCTTCCTTCCTTCCTTCCTTCCTTCCTTCCTTCCTTCCTTCCTTCCTTCCTTCCTTCCTTCCTTCCTTCCTTCCTTCCTTCCTTCCTTCCTTCCTTCCTTCCTCCCTCCCTCCCTCCCTCCCTCCCTCCCTCCCTCCCTCCCTCCCTCCCTTTCTCCCTCCCCCCCTCCCTTCCTCCTTTCCTCCCTTCCTCCTTTCCTCCCTTCCTCCCTTCCTTCCTTCCTTCCTTTAAAGATCAAAATGATATAGAAAGCAAACAAAACATACTGCAAGGAAAAGCTGCCTATGCACAAAAGGACAGGTGACCTAAAAGGAGGACTTACCTAATGATGGACATCAAGGTATGTGTTTCTGATCCTTGATCTTAAAATGTGGCAAGGAGCAGGAAACAGGGCTGAGTGCCCACTTTCTGGATGATGGCTATATACAGCAGGTGAGTGTGTCACATTTCTTCCTCCCTATTGATGCTCAGCTCCCTTCGTCTTTGAGGAGCACTTGGTGACTCATGCCACAGGAGGCAGGGATGTGCTGTGACTGCACATTTCATCTATCAGATAAACTTTTCCCGAATGACTGATCGCCAGAGCCCAGTGAGAATCGCAACCACATTTGGTTTTATAGCAAATTGATGCTGCTGTCTCTAAAGTTGAGCAGCAAGTCAAAAGCCAAACCGAAGCCCTTGTCAAAATAAATACTCATCATTAAATATCTTGGTCATTTTAAAATGCTTTTATTAGTGTCAAGCATTTCAAAAGATCATGAGAAAGAAGTGAAGAATCAGCCCGAGAGCCACATGCCCCGCAGCTCATCCCCGGGTGGGAAATGGAACGCTGGTGCATTGTGTGAGGCTGTAGGAATAGAAGTTTTATTTGCTGTCATCTCAACTAGTGGATCTCACGATGCCCCGGTCTCCATTCGGGCTCGAGGCTGCGCATCAGGAAGGGCACGGATTAAAGCCAAGGGCCCCAGAAGCCTCCTGCTGAGCCCCGGTGGCCCGCAGGGAGTCCCGGAGAAGCTCTGTGAACTCGGGCGGTGCTGCCCCCGGCCCTGCGAGGAGGCTGCGTCACTGACAGTTGCCTTCCAGGGCTGCTGCGAACTACCCGGAGACTTCTCAGCTTTCTGGTCTGGAAGCCTTAAATGTCCAGCCGGCCCAGTGCACAAACCGAAACCTTTATAAATTTATTTCCCTTAAAGTCTTTATTAACTACCCCCGAGGATCATGGCTGCTGCTACTTCTGCTCTTGCACGGTGGTGGTCTGGCACCTCCACGAAGCACACATGCTAAACAGATTAACATGCTTCGGTTGACCCATGCTTCACAAACCGGGGATAGAGTTTCTTCAGCTCCATGTGGAAATTAACCTATATGTAGCAATGGTCAGCTGCAAAGAGGGAGTTCCCAAGCAATCTAAACAATCTACAGTTCTTTGTTACTTTTGGCCTTTCCATCTCTTTTTATGATTCAATACTCTTTAAAATAGGAAATAAAGGGTTCGGGGAGAGGGGAGTAAG
Organism: Tetrao urogallus; assembly: GCF_951394365.1. Classification (NCBI taxonomy): domain Eukaryota; kingdom Metazoa; phylum Chordata; class Aves; order Galliformes; family Phasianidae; genus Tetrao; species Tetrao urogallus. The sequence continues at coordinate 50,350,368 of NC_136816.1, read as the reverse complement.
GGCAAAAAAAAAAAAGGGAAAAACTTCTTCCTCCTTAACCATGTTCCTCTTTTGCTGGGTTTATGCAAACGTCCACAAGAGCTTTTTGTACAAGAGCTTTTATTTTTATATTTAAAGAGGCCGGGCTTCCTTTGGGGAGGTTAAAATCTCAGCTACGAGGCTTGTTAGGCTTTCATGCACGGCAGGTTAAAGTCAGCGGTTTGGGGTGTCAGCGCTGCTGCAAGGACTTCAGCGGCTGCACTGTCGTGCCGCTGCTTCCCCCCGTGATTTACATGTGAAAGCGCGTTGAGAGAGAGCTGTTCTCAGGCAGCCAGGGAAGGGGTTTCAGCACTCTAATCCCACCATTTTCCTTGCAGCAGCCTCTTCGCCTTCAGGCTTTGCGGATCGATCCCACACCCCTGCCTCTCGGCCGCAGGCTCCCAGCGTTCAGGAAAGGCAAGAGCAAACAGGAGTAACTGTTGGCTTGTGTCACATGGGGCTGTCATGGTAATAAACACACAGCTTCTCCTCCAGGAATTCCTAATCCTCCCTGTGTGGCTCTAGTCCTGTGGATAATATCATTACAGGACTAAACAAATAAACAGTCCATCCGAATCAAGCGAGAGGCACTGGGGACCGCAGTTCCTCTTTGCAAAGATGATACAAGTAAATTTACACTCACAACTTGGAGAGGATCCAGTGGCTATGAATAGCTGCTCAGTTCTGCAGCCCTGGCTCTGGGCTGGGAAATGGTGCTGACCCTCCTGCTCTGTATTTGCTGCAATCAATGTGAGCTATTCAGGGCTGTGTTTTCCTTACTATCCTCTGCTGAGAACATCAAGGACCACTAACACTTTTATGAACCCAGGCTCAGGGAAGACGCTTTTACTACAGAGTTAGAGTATTAAACCCAGTGACATGAATGAGAGGTTAACGTGCTTCTGCCAACCAGAAGTTGGACTCTTTAATGTGATTTCCTGTTGTTCCGGCTGCTGCCCCTTGCTTGATAAACTCGCTCCCAAGCTGGGATGCACAGCCACATTTCTTTCTCCACCCATAAGAAATAATATAAAAATCAGGGTGAATCCAGCTGCAGTCAAGATCCCACATAACCCAGACATTTTAGTAGTACTTTATACATTCCAGTCTTGAGTTGCAATATGTAATTTGAATGACATAGTGGGGATATTAGATTTAGGAAAAAAAATACAAAAATGACATTTAATCAAACTTATCTGTATGGACCTGGCTCCATGTCATATAGTTCCATATCTCTGGACATGCAAGCTGCCCTTCACTCCGACAGACATCAATTTATAACTCATATTTTAATGCAGGTGATTTCCTTTGCCTTTTTTTTTTTGGAGATGGGCTAGGAGGAGAATATTTTGTTATCTAAACTCCTGTGCTTTCAGGAAGAGGTGTTTTATTCCTTCTCAGATAAAGAGAAGTGTAAATTGTTGTTCTCTTATTTGAAAGTACTCTTCCCTACCCCATGCCCCAAATTGTTCTAAATTCTGCCTTCTACAATTGCAGTGACTGAGAACCTTTAGATCAAATGAAATCTTTCATGTTTTGCGCATAGAGATAGGTAGTTAGTAAAAGTGTATGGGGAGAGGTGCAGTCACTGAAGTAAAATGGTATTCCAGATAATACAGAAAGTACAAAAGCTCATGGAGTTACTGTAGATATAGCAAGTTACAAATTCTGTGAACCATGCCAGGCAGGAAGGCCTCTTACACAATCCAGATGAGTTTGAGAGAACAAGAAAAGTCCTAGGGCTAATTTCAACTAGGCAGTTTGACAAAGATCTTGCCAAATTAAATATTCTGGTTGCTAATCCTACAATCACTTAATTAACTTAGTTTGGTGTCAAAGAATAACAGGGACCTGACTCTGGACCTGCCTCAGCCACTCAGCCCTGCCGTGCTGTGGTGCCTTGCAGAAGGCAAGGAGCTCGAGAGGTGAGCTGTGGTGCTTGAGGACAGCCAGAGCTCCCAGCATTCACAGAATTACTCTGCTCATGCCTAGGGCAGCTGCACAGAGAACACCAGATGCACCCTGGTTTTATTTACCAGGCCTTTCATGTTTGTTTTGTTTTCATGGTGCCGTGCCAGTGGATTAAAGGAGTATGTATTTTTAATTAAGTCAGATTTCTTTACTGTGACTGCAGGCTCTGTTCTAGACAGAATGAATACCAGGCTTGGAGATGGAGCAGCTTCAGGGCACTCCTGTGTTAGGAGATCACTTCAGGGAGAAGCCCGGAGCAGTGGCCAAAGGAGCAGGGTAGTGGTTAGGAAGCTGGACCCTTGGCATTGCTTGTGTGAAATTCCTTCTCATTCTCATTGTTGTTCTGCTGCGGGACCTTATCAATTAACAAATAATAATGCAACAGCTCCTGCAGAGCTGGGCTCTTTCATGTTGTTATTGATATTGACTAATACATGCTACTACAGTCTTCTGTGCAGGAACATCATATGGCCTCAGCCTCCCTTTGGGAGAGTTATAAGTGCTGCTCAGCACATCCGTTATGTGTTTACCTCCTTTGTGTGACAACCAAAGGTCTGTGAGTGACCGATCACTTTGGTGACTGGTTGCTGAGAGTGCCTGGTGCTGAGCCGCCCACCCCAGCGTGGAGCAGGAAGATGCTCTCAGCACTTCTGAGCATCCAAACTGTGCTGTCTAATACCTGGTGGAGCCACTGAACCCTTCTCCCAGCTAATTTCTCAAGGAGATAGCATCTCTCTCTTATTCTTCACCTGCTGGAAAAGCTCCAGGATTTCTTGCTCCTTTCTTTGCTCCTTCATAAAGCCATCTTGGCCAATGATACAGAGGGTGTCCCCTACTCACTATCATTACGACACAGTGATAAACGGTGGTACCCTGAAGTGCACCTACGCTGAGGAGAGAGCACACTTCATTCTGTTGGAAACTCCTGAAGGTAGAACTAAATTGTGTTCCTCATTGTCCAAGGATGTAACTCATCCATTATAACCCAAGGCAAGGAGAGGAGAGCTTGAAGACAAAATCAGATTTATTTCCTTAATAAGATGAGTTCAGATTGCAGGGATATTTTCTTAGCACGGCCTCTTACAACCATCAAACCACATGAATGATGACTTTAAGATCTACTTTGTCATCCCCAAGCTGTGCAAGTTCCTGATGTTAGTGTAGGGCTTCTTTCTGAGGAGCTTATTAGCACAGAAAAGCTGTCACTGCTCAAGAGACCCTGCAGCTCTCCATCCACCAAGCACAATGAAGGCCAAAAGCAGTTGAAGGAGCAAAGCTGCCAAACAGTTACTGGCTTCCACCACCCTTTTCCATTAATAAAACCCACCACGGAGCGACTGGCCCTGGCCTCATTTCCATTGTCATAAAGCTGAAATCAAAGAACGTGACTGCTTTTATTGGCAAAACTTTCACTCCAACTGTGACGTGGAAATGCAAGAGGTGGCTGAGGGTTCAACGGCAGCTTGGCGCGGAGCGGGCTTTCTGGGTGAAAGGAGTCTTCTGTCAATGCTCCTCCTGAGACACTTAGGTTAAAAGAAATGTTTGTACTGCTCTAGAAAAAGAGTTGGCCGGGTGTTTTTCTTTTGTGCTTAGGTACTCTGAAAGGAATTCCTGTGGGCACAATTATCTCACATATGGCAAGTCAGAAACAAAACAAAACAAAACAAAAAGAGGCCAAAGGGAAAAAAAAAGGGGAGAGAAATAGAAAAAAAATCAAAGGTCACTTGGATGCTTTGGCCTTGCACAGGAAAGGGGGAAATCCACCTTGGAGGATACAACTTGCTCCAGGAGAGCTGGAAACCGGTGATCAAAGAAACAGGAAACTGAGAACAAGCAGTGGCCCAGTTAAAACCATTGAAAGGAATCCCAGTCTCTGAAAACTGCGGGAATAGGGCACCAGGGCTGCAGATGAAATGGAAAGTGCATACATGTGGTGAACTTCTTGGGAAAGTGCCTTCTTCATCCAGCAGCTTGCAAGTCTGGCCTGATTCTCACTTCTATCTTCACTGCTGGCTGCTGCTTAATGGATCCCACTTGAATCTTGGATGGTGCTGTTCAGAACAGCATTTAGCCTCTGCAGCATTTCTGTGGCAGAGGTCAGAGTAAATTCAACTCTATCCACACAAGGAGAAATGAGGCGTTATCTCAGCCAAACACATAGGCATAAGCAGGAAGAAAATCTGCTCAGCCTCCTCAGGTAGTAGGCAAGGCAGTCTGGGAGTGGTGTCTCTTATTTGGTTACCCATGTGGGACAGCAGCAGCAATCAGCAGGGCCAACTCCTTTTCCCTACAAAGAAACTGCTACCTCACTTTAAAATTCAACCCCTTTCATTTTTTTCCTCCAAAAAACTATTTTTAGTTTTAAATACTAAAACAAAACAAAATTAAACATCTTAATTTTGCAAGTGATTTTATATGAGGTCATAACTAGATTCACTAGAACAGTCACTCATCCTTGATTTCATTCTTGTGGGATGCCTTGGCTACTTCCCTGCATCTATCTTGCTACATGAATGCATGAATGCGTGAATCATTCTGCACTTGAATTCAGATCTGCTCTGTGTCAAAGCTTTTTGAGTACCTGCCAACAGAGAAGAACTAGTGTAGGCTCCAGGACTAGGGAAAACAGGAGGAAACTCTGAGCTTCCTCCATGCATCCCTGTTGGCTTCCATATGTCTTTCTCCTGTGGCCTGTGCCGTCAGGGTAGAGGCACAGAACACTGCTCACGTGCCGCTGCGCACTGTGAGTCACAGACCAGATCTGGGCTTGCTTCCTGGATGGTGTTTGCAGAGCAGGTAAGGATGAAGCCCTTGAACCAGAGCATCAGTGGCTGCACGGACTCCTGCTGGGACTTCTGGTTTCCATGGGATCTCCCCACAGACGGTGTGGCATAAGTGCAGCAGCAGGGAATCGTGGTGTGTCATCAGCCTTTTTCCACGCTGACACTGCAAAGGGCACAGCAGCATGTTTGAGTTCTGCTCTGAGCAGTAGGGGATGAATCAGACCACCAGCTTCTAAAGCTTCCAGCAGAGCCTATTAGATGTGGTTGGTGGGGTACCCAGCATCTGGCAGGCTATCTGTTTCTCTGCCTTTTTTTCTCCTCTGAGTGACAGCAAGGGCAAACCAATAGGTACGGTAGATACACAGTGTACAGAAATGTTCTTTTTTCCTCAGTTGTTTATTTTCTTTCCTTTTGTTTTAAGTAACAGGAAGTTATGGCTGTTTATATTTGAAGAAAATATCAGGCGAACTGCTGAGCCACCTGCTACTTTGTGTTAAAATAAAGGGGAAAAACTTTTCCCTCGTGCTCTGTAAAACTAAACCCAGATGGTAAACATGCTAAAGTAAACGTGATGACCCAGAGCATGTGTCAGTACAGGATCCCCATTTCCCCAGGCCCTTGGCCTTCAGGGTGCTCCTTCCCCTGCAAGGATTGAGGGGCTGGCTTAGACTGAATCTGTTTTTATAAATCCTGTAACCAATTGTTACCAAATATACTGTTATTTTGGTATACTCTACATATGTCTATGCTAACTATAAGTGCTTTCTAAGCACACTTTATTTATTTATCTGTTTATCTATTTATTTTACATGAATATATACATATGCATTATAATAAATAGTAAGTATACTGTTCTTAGAAAGCACTTGAAGTGCTGTATGGTAAATATCTATCTATACAATCTATACATAATATCTTTATGGTATATATATATGTTATAGCTATATTATATAATATAGATGCATATATATACATATCTATATATGTAAATATGTGAAGATGTGTCTGTGCAGTTACATTTAGTAGAATCTCTTGACAATAACATTTAAAAATTTGGAGTTTTGTTGGGTTATCTTCTGGAGAACAGCCCAGCTATCAGATGTTTGAAATCAGAAGCTTCAGTGGTACTGCTAGTGCTATTGTTTATTTTCTCTGGAGTCACTGTTGGTGAGTAAGCAATTTTTCATTTAGAGCTGTAGATCCTCAGAAACATGTCACAGTTTGGAAAGCATTTGGAGGTGGTCATCACTGGGCCACCAGACCACCAAACAGGCAGAGTCTCAAGACACCCCCGACACGGAGTAGTACCCATAGTATCCTTCCTTCCCTTGAGAATTCTTTCTGCTCCCCTGTTCCACTTTCCCTTTTTTTTTTCCTTTTTTTTGTCTTTTTTTTTTTTTTTTTTAAGGTAACTCCAAGCTGTTACGGTGTGTGTATGACCTTCCTTTCCATGTGGGGACAACTTTGCTCAGGCTTGCATTGATTTGGCTGTTCATAAGATGGAGTCCCTGTTCTGTTCCTAACTGGCACATTTTTGAAATCATTCTTCCTTCTTCCCCACAGATCAGGATGCAACGGCCAAACAGATCTCAGTGAGGGATCTTGGTTACTTGGTTATGATTTTTCCCCCGCTCAGACATGCCAGCATGATATTATACCAGACAATATACATTATAATGTCAGCACACACACCTTGTATTTTCCTCTGCTGCCTTTGAAACAGAACTATCAACGTTTATAATGTTTTCATTATAAAGTCCCCCTTGTTTGTGAAAATAGCCTGTTACTGTGAGGACTTAGCGGAATGTTGTATACGCATTGCTGTCAGCCCCAAAGAGGAATCTAGTCAGTATTATTATGCAACTTGAACCATTTTGCATGTAAAAGTCTTGCAAGAAAGAAGTCAGAAGTCAAATATGGGAAACAATGCTGGGCAGCAGAATAGACTGCAAACAGCAACCATTTCCGCTGATGAGGTTAACTATGAACACCTAAATCTACATTTAGACAACTGCACAAATCACTTCACAATCAGTTTCAGAACAGATTACTTCACAATCAATTTAGTCCAAGCTATATGTATCACAGAATCATAGAACTGTAGAATGGTTTGGGTTGTAAGGGACTTAATGGATCATCAAGTTCCAAACTCCCTGCCACAGGCAGGGCTGCCATTCACTAGATCAAGTACCAGCTCAGGCTGCCCAAGGCCCCATCCATCCTGGCCTTAAACACCTCCAGGCATGGGGCATCCACAGCCTCTCTGGGGCAGCCTGTGCTCCACCTCACCACTCTCTCAGTGAAAAACTTCCCTCTTGCTTCTAGTCCAAACCTCCTTTCCTTTAGTTTAAAATCATTCCCCCTTGTCCTATCACATAGGACCCTTTATCTTTTGTCACAAAGTGTTGGATTTGTATTCAGAAGTAACTATTAACTTTACATCTATATATTATATATATATATATATGTAAATATATATATACATATATCTATATATATATAATATACTTTTTCTTTTTTTTTTTACAGAAGTGTTCCTCCTGCCAGCTTTTGTGCACATGTGCCATTTTATGCACACACATCTACATTTGTGGACACACACGGACAAATCATTTGGACTTCTGACAGACATAAGCAGATACAGGCTGAAGGATGTATTTTGTTGAATTCTGAGCAAGCTGAAAAAGAAGACAAAGGGTGTTCTGTATTGAAATTCATTTTATCTTTCCATAGAACATCACCAGTTAAAAAAAAAAAAAGTATAATTCCTATGTATTAAGTGAATAAAATGTCTTCAGAAATATTCAGATACTCATAGTAGTATAGGAGTAATGAAGTTATGAATGCTGTCCACAGAACTGGGAGGTAGAGGTTTTGCCTTTAACGGTATATATATTTTTTCCTTTCTAAATTTTACACGGTATGATTAATTTCCTTAAGCATAGTTTATGGTGATAATTCCATACCATCCTGCAGATTAAGCTTAGAGCTAACTTTACTGACAGAAATATGCAAATGCTTTATTAAGTGAACTCAATCAATATAGTACTTGCTTTACCTGTGCACAGACCACGACTTATGCAATTTCCCCATTCAAACTCCATAGATCACATCTGTTGCACATTAAACCACATCCAGCTGTGAGTAAACTCATTTACTAGAATGTCTTTAATTTTCCTGGTGCATGTACAATAATGTATACTAAACTGGCTAGTGTCAGTTTAATGTCAGTACTACAAGTACTTGATACTTGACTCATCTACAACATGAAATGGTCATTCCCTGGAAACAGCAACAAAAAACTCCCAAACAGTCCAGATCTGCTACACCGACATGAAGAAGAAATTAATGTAATTGCTTTTGTTTTAAAGCCTCCTGGAATTCTTCAGCCCATCTTCAAAAATCTGCTCACATGCTCACTAACATGGGATCTGCCAAGATGTATTACTCTTTTTTTTTTTTTTTCTTTTCCTTAGGAGAACTGAAGGAAACTGAACATTACAAAGAAAGCTAAATCTTATATGTGACTTTGTTCATGGAGATTCAGGTACAACTTCTGGCTCAGGAGAGCCTGCCTTTACCCTTACCCTGCCTTTTACACTCCTTTCATATCTAGCATTAGATCTGGACGTTTCTGGCCCTGCCTGTGGCAGGTGGGCTGGAGCTTGATGATCCTTGAGGTCCCTTCCAAGCCAAGCCATTCCGTGATTCTGTGGTTCTGTGATTTCCTCAGTATTCTCCTATTGCTGACTTCTACTGTACTGCAGTTCTCATAGTCATGTATCTAAACAAAACAACATTCTGGGCTTTTTCCCTCCTATTCATAACTGTGTAACATTTCTGTGGTAAGCAGAGCAATAATTTGCAAAGAAAAGTTGTTTTAGGAGAATATGTATTTGTAGCTGTTTCTAATGTAGTATTTGATGCTTCCCCTCTGTATGTTTTCTTGTAATTTATTTCTCTTTGTTTCTTAATTTGTTGTTTTGGAGTTGGGTAATCTGATTCCTTTGCATATCTCTTGTGCCTATGTTGTTCAATTTCTCATTTTCCCTCTGCCAGGCCTTGCTTTGTGGTGTTTGGCCACTCTGCATTCACTGGTGGCTCCACTTCCCAAGGCTGGCTCCACTCCTGCTTAGTAACAATCCCCAGGGTGCAGTGAAGCTGGATTCCATAGACCTCCAAATTTATCTCTGCAATAATGACAGCTAAAAACACAAAAGCAGGCAAGAACTTCATGTTCCACTAACTCCACATCAGCTTCTACCAAGTGGTTGGGAGTCACATGCTTGGAAATTGTTGGACCATTGCATGGTGTTATGGTCTCATCATCAGACCACAAAAAAAATGTCAAGTATAATCCTAGTTCTTCCTCTGCTGATTTTGTAATAAGGGGACAGCTTTTGTCTTGCTCTCTGTGTTTACATTTGGAATTTATTAGTTAATCAGGAACTGGAAAATATTAATTTATAATAAAATCCTTCAAATTTGAGACTCAAGACGCTTCTGACAATAAAGACATTTCTATTTCCCGGCTGTGCCAGCAGCCAAATAATACAATGCATTTGAGAATCCTCTAATTATAGATATATTTCTTCTCAGATTTCATGTGGTATATATTGGTTGGTTTAAGAGATAACCGTAATTTTAAGATATAATCCTTGACGTTTGATGGCAAAAATACATAAACAAATAAACCAAACCCAGCTATTCATTGCAATGTGTTGACTTGCAGAGCACAAACTTGACATACGTGCAGCTCCCACGCAGTCAATCCATTATTGTTGCTCAGTCCAATGATGGTATAAGGAACAGAAGAAAATGTTTTCTTCAATTGTTTTTTTCTTGAGTGAAATATCATAATTCCATCTATCTCCTGATCCACTCTTCTGACAATATTCTTTTTATTTTCTAGGGCATTGTTGAATGATGAGTAATACTTGCTGTATTCCATGTTCTGTGTATTTTTTTCTTTCCTTTTCAGATCTGACACATAGAAGAGCACTGGCTATTCTAGCCACAGATGGCTTTCAGTAGTGATCTGAGATCCACCCCCTCTCCCCCCAAAACTCCATGTTGCTTGCATTCTTTTGCAGGACATAGGCTGGTATTTACAAAAATACTATAGAGCTTAATTTTTACCCTAAGACTGTTGTAATTCTACCTTTCACCTGAAGGTTGTAGTTATTCCTCTCTTGTTTCTTTCACAACCTGTTGCCATTCATCCTAACCAGTTAGCTTTAACACGGAGAGCAAAGGTTGCAATACCACCCAGCTGGCTACTGCTTTCTCTTTCAGCAGGCAGAATGGGTCTCATGCTCTGCAGCCTCATCTGTGCTTCAAGGGTGGAGTTCCAAGTCCAATTTCAGTGATTATACAAGGGCGATCAAACTAAGTTCTGGGGACTTTGTTTGTGCTTCAGTAATGTCTTGCATGAGGTTCTCTCTGTACAAAGCATTAGCTGCAGGGAAAATTACAGGCTTCACATCTGTGAAACAAAAAGATACTTGTCTGGTTGTTTAGATGAGCATATGTAAAAGGTTAGAAACAACAACAAACTACACCTGTGGCAACATGCTAGAGAGCAGATGGTACCCCAGTCACAGTATTGGAGGCAATGGCACATGGTAGTCTGCAATCTTCAGACAAAGAAACCTTTCTAATTTTCCCAGGTTCTTCCGTTTCTCAAGTTGTTGCTGAAAGACCCGTCTATTACAGCATGACATAGCTGAAGCAAACACCTGGTTTGTGCCAGTGTACGTAAAAGCTGCATACTGTAACTTAGAGATGTCCACCTTTTTTTTTTTTTTTTTTTTTTTTTTTTTTTGCTAGACAGGCTCCACTGGGTTTTGAAAGTAAACAGAAGGGAAAAATAACACTCCTTTTGAGCTGCACCTGAGCAAAGAGGGAGGTCTAGTACATCACCAAATGACCAAAGCAAGCTGTTATACTCATGCAGCAGCAGCCCCTGGCCAGACTTCAGGGCAGCCAAGTTGAACTGCCTCATTATATACACACTGCAGCAAAAAACTTGCCCACGTGACTCAGTAAGTGAGTGTGCAGACCTTGGTACCCAGCAGAAAACTCAGCTCACTGGGATGTTGGCATCATCTTATCAAGTGTTGCTCTGTATAGTGTTTTCATTTTAACTCAGGTTATGAACATTATAATCATTAACATTTCTCAACTCGGAATACACTGAGAGTCTTGTTTGCATACAGTGTATTTGTGTAAGAAGATACCAATCAATAACTTTAGATGTGTAGCCAGGGCTGGCTACTTGTGAGTACATAGAAGGTAAGCAGAGGAGAAAGGGATTTTTTTCACATTTATGAAATACGGATTTCTAACATCTCCCTTCAATTGTTCTTTGCTGTTAATTCAGACAGAGGATGGAAGGGAAGGGAAGGGAAGGGAAGGGAAGGGAAGGGAAGGGAAGGGAAGGGAAGGGAAGGGAAGGGAAGGGAAGGGAAGGGAAGGGAAGGGAAGGGAAGGGAAGGGAAGGGAAGGGAAGGGAAGGGAAGGGAAGGGAAGGGAAGGGAAGGGAAGGGAAGGGAAGGGAAGGGAAGGGAAGGGAAGAGGATGGGGAGAGGAGGGGAAGGGGAAGGGAGGGAAAACTCTGAAACTCTTCTCCCTCTCAGACTATGTATATTGTTAATTGATATTTAAATATCTTCCCTGTCAGCCTCCATTCAGTACACAGCAGCATATTGGCTTGCTATTGGGATTCTGGCATCACCACCAAAGGTAACTGAGGATGTGGGGAAAAAACAAAAAACACATCTGTTTATGCATTCGTGCAAACTTTCAAAGCCTCTAGCTTTGGTGCCAAATAAGGCTTGTAGTTGTATAGAGAAGCAGAAAATGTTTGGATGAGGTACGCTGCAGTGCCCAAGCCATGCTCAAAGCGGTTGTTGTCTGGGCATTCTTCCCAAAGCATTCATAGATCATCCAGGAGGCTGGTACCCTTGGAAGCAGCAGCCAGGAATCCTGAGGGATGTTTCTTCCCACTTACCTTCCACTGCAGTGCTGATAAATAGCAGATCAGCCTTGGGTCAATCCAGAAGAAATCTAATTAAAAGGTGACTGAGTTGGATGTGAAGTCGTGAAGTATGAAAGTTAAATGAAAAGAGCAGAACAGCCATGGTGTTGGGGTAGAAAGATGCGTTTAGCTTTTATTTGCTTTCACTGCCTTGGAAGAGGGATTTGCAATAGCTTGTCTTTCCTGATGTGCCTGCTACAATTGAAATGAGTGCAGCCCAAGCCCAACTAACTTGGGAAAAAGAGCCACAAGAGGATAAAGTACAAGCCTAAACAGTCAGATCCAAGTTTGTAATTCTATATCTTGTAACATGTACTAAGGGAAGGAGAGGAGAGCAAGCAGTATTTCCATATGAAAAATCCCTTTCAACAGCTACTTTCAGAGAACCTAATGGAAGTCAGACTGACCTGTGAGGTGCCCAATGATGTAGCTCACCTGCCTGATTACACTCAATTATCACAGCTTACTCTGTGATCAAAGGTGCCTGTCTTTATGATCTTCACATGCAATATAGTCCTGTGTTTTATAGTTGTTCTAAGCCCCTCCTTTCTCCAGCTCTGTGTCCCACAGTCACCGTGAGCCTGGGTTGGTTATTCAGGAACCTCTGTGTGGGCCTTCAGCTTCCTGACATTTTCAGGTTGCCCAGGCTCCCATGTTTACAAGGATTACCTGCTGGGCTTCAAACATCATTCTTTCCAGATGCATATTAACATCAAATGGCTTTCTCATAATGCATTTGAAGGGCAGAGTTAAGGTTGTGTCAGCATTTCCCAATTTTGAGTCCAAGATTTAGAAACATTTATCTAGCACAACCACTTCTGCTGGGTCCTTTCTCTTGTTTACTGTTTCACAGCATCTGTTGTCAGTAAGAGAGCTGGAAAGAAGTGGCTTCATCATTTTCTTTCAGCTTTCTCTTCCTTTCTCTGAGCTGCTTTCCTAAAACTATGACTTTATTAATGGAATTTGTTTCCCGTGGGATTCCAATAACAAGTGAATGTGTAGTATGGAAGGCAAGCAAAAAAATGCCTCTAGCACAACAATCTTCAGCTGTTCAGTGTTTGCTCAGTACTCCTTCCACAATATTTGAAGCCAACAGAAATGAGAAACTTCCAGCACAAAAGCTAAGAGTTTTACATATGCCTTTAGACTGAACTTGCTGTCTAATGTGCTTTAAAGTAAAACCCTGTACTTGTCAAATCCAACTTGGAATAGTTTCTTTGGCTTCTAGTTCCCTGGCATTCAGTCACTGCTGCTTAAACATCACACCAAAGAGCTTGAATAATTCTAACTTGTGGCATTTCCAGTGACAACATAGATTTGCATTGACTATTTTTTTTCAGAAAGACTGTTTTCCTAGAAGTCCACATGCTTCAATGTATTCAGTGTCAGCACAGCACCACTGAACCCATTAAGGCAGAGCTAGTTTGCTCAGCTGATAATCTGGCACATTTATATTCCTGTTTACTTTTTATGGGATTAAAACAAATCTTTTTGCTTGGGTTATGGCTGATTGTAGTTTTCAAGCCAAATGAGTTTTGGGTCCAAGAGAACTAATTAGGGGTAGCTTCAGAGTTACTGTGCAGTGGTCAAGAGATCAAAATGAGGGAGGAAATTCACACTCAGTGAAAAAAAAAAAACAATAAAATAGTTATTCAGTGACTTTGAGTATGCACTTTTGTTATTAGAAATATATTTGCCTTTTAAAGCTTCATCTTTAACTTTCTAGTTCAAGATTTACATCTTTTTGGATATTTAAATAGTTTGAAATTCAGCTGCAGAGAAGTGTTTCGTCAGAACAGCTTTATTTTGTTGGTGGCATCATCAATGGGAGGAAAGCCTTTGGCTTCAGATGAAGGAAAACACAGACTTCCACTTGGAACTTTCATGATACTGGCCTGATCAGTCTTGTGCACAACTCTAAGGCCAATTTTTTCTCTTTCTTGGGTGGCCCAGCTCTGTCCTCCCTAGCTCCCATTCCTCTCTGCCTCCTTCACATCCACTTCCAGGCCAGCAGTGTGGCTGCTTCTTCTCTGCAAATCTCTGCAGTGGTGGTGGGTCCTGCGGTCCAGATAGAAACAGCTGAGGTCTCAGGTCTTCCTGAGGGTAGTAGGCAAGGGAGGGAGTTGTGGTAGGATAAGGAGTTGGGTATGTAGTGGGTTTTCCTGGTTGGGGCCTGGCAAGCAAGGTTTGAGAATGCACCGTAACAACCTCTCCAAACCCACCAAATGCTTGGCCATGTCTAATACATGTCTAATACAATGCTATCATGATACTTTGTTGATACAGTGATAACTTTGGAGAAATTAGACTGTGAAAGATTCAACTGAAGACCCTGCTAGCTTCACAGCTAACACATTGAAGAGGAGTGGCTGAAACAGGTTCCAGCATTTTTCTACAGGCTTTGATTCAATATCTTCCAAAAAGTGCAACAGCAATGAAACCTCCACAGCTTTAGAGATCAACATCAGGGCTGCCTACATGAGCTGCTTTGTAACAGCTGGATGGAAACACGGGGAACAGCAATAGTGAGGGTGAAATGAGGAGCTGGAAGAAAAGGATGGGAGAAAGAGGGAGAGAGAGAAAAGTCCTTGTACAGACAGACTAGGGAGGAACACGTAGCTATTCATAGAATCATTCATAGAATCCTTAGAGTTGGAAGGAACCTCTGAGGGCAATCTTTTTTATTAATGTCTCTTACTGTTTTCCAGTTAATCTCAAGTTAGTCCATCACTCCCAGACATTTTCATGGCATCTTTTGCAACCAGTTCTAGAGAGTAGATTGTGGTTACCCCTACAGCTGTATGGTGTGGTTAAAACAGATGTTGTCTTCCTGTTTCTCACAGAGAACCTGCTTGCAGGAGTTACCTCTGCTTCAGTAGAGTGTTTGAAAGGGGTGGAAAAAACATTGCTGTGAAGAAACAGGGCCTGGGCACAGAATCCAGGGAGTGTTTTGCTGAGTAGAGGTGGGGTCCTGTGCAGGACCATAGGAGGCACATGTAACAGTGCAAAAAGAATTAGGTGCGTTGAAAACCGTCAGGATAAAAGCTGAGCCCATGCAAAGGAAATCCAGAAGGAGGAAAGGAGAGCAAGAACAGAAAAACAAAAAGACCACAGACTGCTGGAGGGAAAAGATGTCTGAAACTTCATGTAGAAATATCACTGCTAGTAAAAAGCAAATAGGTTTCCTTCTTGTTCCACAAAAAAATTTTTATGGGGGCAGAGCAGCCAAGAATGAGGGTATGGGCATAGGAAGTTGCCTCCTCTGAGGATTCAGAGATGCAGTTCAGAGAAGTAAGTTGCACAGGTAGGGACAGCTTTTTCTAAAGCCCCAAATGGCTCCAGGTTGTGGGATCCTGAACATGCATTAAATCTGCAAATCTGGTAGCATCTGCCTGGAGGAAAGCAAAAATGGTACATATTTATTCAGGAAAAGGGAAAGGACTAATATGGAAAATTAGTCCTTTGAGTCTGATCTCAGCAAGGTGCAAGTTCTGCATCAAATTTCCAAGGCAAGAATGATTGTACATGTGAAAATCAGTGAAAAGTAGGATTTGGGTTAGAGATGTAGAAACATGTCATACTAAAGTGACTACTTTCCTTGTTAGAAATGCTACTAGACAAGAGAAGTAAGTGGTCTATTTTATCTCAGCTTTGGTAAAGCTTGTCACATGGTACGACATGGGAAATTATCTATTCATGTGGAAAAGATATAGGAACTACGGGAAGATCTACAACACAACAAAAGGAGTAAAAGTGAAAGGAGAAGTGCCTGAATGTCTAGATGTTTCTGAGAGAGCTCTTCAAGGATTGATCTTGGACTAAACTAAAGTATTTCATTAATTACAATAATATTATTTTGTTATGAAGATCAGGAATGTGCTAAAGACAATTTTCTTAGCACAAGATAAATGGATATTCTTAAAAAGGATGGAGAGCCAGAATATATGATAAGAAAATCAGAATTACAATGGGACTGAAGCAATAGAAATAAGATAACCTTCCTTAGTGAAAACTGCAGAATTGTTCATAGTAGTGGTTATTTTGCGATAAACCTTCAGCTTGTCTGTTTAGAAGAGCGGAATTAGAGAAAAGGTGTATATTTTGATGTTGAAAATAATAGTTCAAATGTGATGATAATCTAGATTAAAAGAGGCATTTCCGGTAGACAATAGGGACTACTGCCAATCTCTTGGGTGCTACTGAGGTCTCTGCAATAAAATGCATGCACCTTTGATTTAGAAAGAATTAAGTTGAAGAGAGACCAAGAAAGGCTGGCTAGAACCAGGTTCAGGGGAATGAAGAACTGACTTTAGGAGAGAAAACTGGAGTCATTTGGCTCGCTTAGCCCAGCAAAGCAAAGTCTGACAGATGATCTGCTTGCTGCTTATGCATCAGCCACAAGCACTGGTATATAAAGGAAGAAATAAACCCAACTGTTTAATGAAACCATAGTGGCATTCTTATCAGAAAGCCACAAGTGAAGCAGCTAGAATAGGTTAGACTGGGAACTGGAGGGAGTTTCAGCAGCATTGAAAGGGTGAGGTGCTGTGACAGGCTCCCAGCTGGTGTAGGGCAGCAGAATGTACTTTTGGGGAAGTGAAGGATAAGATGAAGTGCACCTCAGGACAGATGGGGGTAGTCCAGAAGAGTCCATAGACCTTTTCTCAGTCTCTTAAAAGTCTTTTCGTTCCTAGTGGCTGATGCCAGTTGTTCACCTCTCTATATAAAGAGCAGCCCTGAGGAAGAATATTTTTTAGACAGGCTAAATCTTTTTGGTTCTTCCTGTGTGGCCTTGAACTGCTCTCTATTTAGGGCATGTGGTGAAGCACCACAATCTAGCCCAGGGCCTGTAAATGGTTTGCAAGAGGTTCTGTGAGAAAATTCTGTGTTTAAAATGTGAAATGTGTTTCAAATTTTGGATGGGCAGAGAGGTCACGTGACAACCAGTCTACTTCCCAATTGGAAGAATGTACCTCCTAGAATTGAGCTTCATTGCAAATACTCATATTTAGAGCTTTAGCATTCATACTCATTTTCAGAGATGAATTCAGAGAATGAAGATGAATATGAATGCTATATGTGTAGATCTAGAAGTAATACAGAAGTATTATATATCCAGAAGATCTATAGTAATCAATTTACTTCTTCCATAAATATTCTTTCTAACAAATTTTTTCTCTACTCTTGGAATAAAAGGATGCGAATGCAGCATGAAATAAATACACTCTTTTCTTTTTCTCCAACTGATAAATCCTAGAAAAACTTGCAAGGAATACACTTTAGCTTCTGGATGGACACATGAAACAGAGTACTGGACACTAGAAAGAGCAAAAAGGGGGATAGCGAGAAACAGATTGCATGAGAGAGCCTGAGGTACATCTGAGATGGACTTTAAAAACTAAAAGGACAAATATGAGTTGAACTGAGACCAAGGGAGTGTGTTTGAAGATTACATGAACATTAATTCCTGATGCTAGTGAAGAAGTCTTGCATAGCCTGGAGCAGCCACTGACAAGAGAATTTATCAGTCAAGTCTGGGGGACCCGAGACATTTCCAAGACAGAAACCCAGGTGGAGCATGAGGGCAAGGTCCAGAGCTGCTGAGAAACAGAGCTGGCAGATATGGGAAGAAGAAGACAATTAAAATGAGGAAATATGCTGTCAAACCACCTAGGTGAAGGTAAATCACGTGTGGGAGGTGAAAGAAATGGGGAATGAAAGGTGAGAAGGGCCCCATAAATGAAAGTAAAAAGACAAGAAGGCTTCACAGTAACTGGGAATAAGGGGGGTGAAGGGGAATAGTTAGAGATAATTTATAGAAGCAAGAATGTAGAGCTTGTTAGAAAATAAGGGATGGCAGACACTGGGTCTGGGATAATGAGGGGGATGAAGGCCACAGTGATAAGGTTTGAGAACAGCCCAAGGATATCTAGCAGGGAGGTGATTAGATGTCCACAGGGCAAGCAGAAACTAGTTTGAGGGGATGCCCCCCCAAAGGGTCAGGAGCTTACAGTGAGAAAGGTCAGAAGCCTTCGCAAGGGAGACAACAAATCTTCATCCCACAACCCATTGCGCATGCGCAAGAGGGGATGGTCTGCATTCTAATGAACTCTCTGGGTGTAATGAATATGTACCCGAATTCCAGGAAAACTATTGATTATGTATTAGTTTGCCTTATATCTGTAGCATGATTTTTCCTGATGGTGTGCAAGTTAGGAGAAACAATCCCCCTTGCACCCGGTGTCTGCGCAGCACTGATTAAAACATACCTGCTTTTATAACTACTTTGTGGTTATAGAGTTTGATTCCGCACGTCAGGGAAGAACAAAGCTGTCCAAAATTTCAAAGCCGAAGTGGAAAGCTGATAAAATCTGTGTGGTTCCAGATTTAAAGCATTTAGAACAACTTGCACAAGAATGTTGATCATCCTAGTGCTGCAGAAAGTTCTTCAACCCTGAACTAAGCTTTAGGTTTGTGATTAAGCCACAGACGAGGAATAATTTTATAGTAGTGGGGATAGGAAAACAGGTTTCATCAAGAGAGGGTTTTTTGCCTGTAAATGATGTGAGTGGAAAATTATACTGTGCTGATTTTTCTGGACAGGATTCCTGTTTACCCAACAGTTTTCTCATGAAAGCTTCTGTCCCCTTGCTCCTGTCACTTCAAGTTGTTCTTTGCACATGCTCCCCCTGCAAGCTGAGGTGGTCACTCAGATTGTTTTATTTTTTGCGCAGATCGTGAGTGCAGGTTGCATTTTACACCCCTGGACTCCTCTGTATTGAGTCACCAGCACCTAGTTTCTCTCACCAGCCTCTTTTGCACAGTGAGGGGAATCTTTAGAGGATCTGAAGAAAGAAAGAGAGGAAGGAGAACGATGATTAGAGACTTCTGAAAGGGGGAGTGAGGAATTAGGGACTATACTCTTTGAAAATTTGCGTGACACTCCTTAACGGTCCCTGACTCATTTTCCACTTGGCTGCTTTATGACTGAACTGTAAACTAAAAATGACATGGGCTCATTAATTTGGCAGCAACTGGCAAGATGTGGTCATTTAGCATATCCACAAAGCTATTGTTTGAGGCTGGGTCATGTCAAAGGGCAAGCTAAATATGGCCCAACCTCTGAAAAGCTGAGTCTAGGAGTCCTAGAGCCTAAACCTTCTCTCTAACCTCTGCTTGTCTTCAGCAGTGTGATCAGCTTGGATTTTCTGGGGAAGGCTTTACATAAAGCTGTCAAGTTACTAGCAATATTATGTCAGTTTGATTTTTTTTAAAAGCAGGCTCAATTATATCATCCTCTCTTCACATCTGACAAGTGGTGCAAAAAGTGTTTGCAACAGCAGCTTCAAGGGAAAGGAAATGCTTTTGTTGCAGGGAGCTGTGCAAGGAACAGTCCAGAGTACGGATGGAATCTAAGCCTGAAAGCTTTAAAATGTCAGATGCCACAGAATCACTGAAAAACCCTCAAGGACATTGCTCTGACTGCATTTGTTTGGTTTAAAGTGTATATGGTTAATCCTTACACTGTCAAGGATTTAAAGCTCATGGCAGCCAGGCAGATCCCATGTGTGCAGGCTGAAGGAGCTCGCTCTGAGGTCAGTATTCAAAAGACACATCACCAACTGTGGCCTGAGAGTTCATATTAACCTCTTCTTCATACAGAAGAAGAAAATGAAAATGAAATGAAGACAACTGAAAAAACCTGTCTCTCCCCGTCCTTTATCCCTTGCCCCTGTCTTGCTGCCCCTCAGGTACAACAGAAGAGATTTTCCTGGTGTCCTCCCTTTTTCCTGGCGTCCATCCTGCAATTGTTTGCTCCCATTTTCCTTTGAGCAGACATAGAGAGAAAAGGATGCTACCTCAGCCCACTCTCTCCCCAGCCAAATGCAACCATTTGTTCAGGGGATGTAGAAGGAGGCCTTTCCCCAGCTGGTTCATTCCTTCTTGGGACATCTACATCTGAAAATAATACCTCTACTATTTATGCACGTGGTCCTGTCATGACCTCGTCTACTAGGATAGATTAACTGAATTTCTCCAGTGTTTTCTTTTCTTCCTGATGGCCACTATTGACACTGCTGTGTGATGAAGGCTTTTGAAGGAGCTAAGCATGCGTCAATGCAGGACGCTTGGTATGCCAGGCTTTGGTGAGACTCCCTGTTCCGAGAGCTTTCAAATCTGATTTCTTCCCTTTTAAATTAAGTCATGCTGCAGCAGAAGAGACAAATAACTTGCACTGGCATTTCCTTCTTAGTAAGCAGTCATCTTAATGAATTTCCCAGGAGGCAAATAGCAGTTCATGAGCATCAGAATTTTGGTTTACTTTGTAAGCAAAAAAATTAAAAGGAGAACAGTCTGAAATTTAAATGTTGCATACTGGCTTTGCAGAGAAAAAGTATGTAAGGCTGGCTTCTCATTATAGCATTTAAACTTAAAAGAGCATAGCAATAATAAAACAACCCCTTTTTTTTGCCAACTTCATATTCCGTTCAGAGTAGCAAAAAAACATTTTTCCATCCTGATTGGTTAAGCCATGTTGAGGAAAAGTTCTTATTCAAGTACTGTACTCAAAATCTCTCTCTCTCTCTCTCTCTCTCTCTTTTTTTTTCCCATTTCTGTGTTTCCAGCGATATTTCATTATGTATTTATACTTTTTCTCGTTGTTTTGTTTTGGTAAAAAGTTCACGCAGGGTTGATTAATTTTATCAAGTTTCCAAAAATGAACTGGGCCTTTATGCCTGAAGGTAAAAACCTTTTCTGACATTCAACAGCAAAGAAAACTATTTCCTCTCCCATTCAAAACTAACATGTTTAATTGGCCTAGAAGTCTGTTGTAGTTTGGAAAATGTTTGTGATATCCCATCTGTTTTCATATCCATCCATTTAAGTGGGCCAGTGTTTACAGGCTTGTTGGGAAAATGGGTTTACATGTGCAGTGATTTTGATATGACAAGGTATTCCCTTGAAACAATGCTGGATCTTACCAGCTGTGTGAGTCTGTTAATAGTGCTTTGTTATACAGGCAAAAGCAATTGGACAGTATTAGCACTGTCTTCATGAAGTCTTGTGGCTATTTTACATATCTGGACATATCAGCTGCATGGATAACACGCACAATATACGGCATTACGGACACACACAGTTTTGTTTTGGGGAAGTTTTGGACTCCTTAACAGGATCTATTTGTTCGCTTCCAAGTGAATAGTTTGATATCTTTTGACCTTCTGTTGAAATTAAATTTTCTAATGTGACAAGCAACCTCTAAACTTACTGGCTACTATTTGCATCTCCCTCTGCAGATCATTAAGAGACTTTAGACTTCAGGGTGACAAGCAATATATTTTGTAAAACAACAGGGATTTAAGATGCAGACATGTACAGATGTTGCATTTTCCATGCATTTTTGCGGTCAGATAGCAATGTTTGAAGATGTATGTGTGAGGTCATTTGAATTCACTTGGAGATGGGAGCTTCGTAGGCACAGAAACCATCTGGCAATCAGATGTGGATTGCAGGTAGACCTATTTGTTTTTAACTGGAGTCACTGAGGAATGAAAATGTCAAGTACCCTAACACTGCAGAAAAATGATAATCACTAACCACCCAGTGCAGCGTCTGTTTAACCAGTCTCAAAAAAGTAATCCAGTCAACGAAATAGGAAATTGCAGGCATTACAGTGCTTTTTCTTTTCTTTTCTGTGTGTGTGTGTATGCGTATATGCATGTGTGTATATTATGCCAAATCCTTAATGGAGTGGGGAGATTTCTGGGTGTCTGTTCTTGGTGGTCCACACAAACAAAAAGACTGGTAATTGGAGAAATTGCTCTAAAATCACTTAGCCTGGAGTGTCTGACAAGCTGCAATCAGTCTCTGACATGTGCATAAATCCCAATATTTTGGATGTTATTTGACTCTGGTGGTAAAGCTTTCTGGCTAACTGCTGCACTGTCGGTTTTGGGATTGGAACCTAGGCTTCACAGGGATGTAATTCTGGATGTCCTCACACCCCTCTGCTGGAACCCTGACCCCAGCTTTCAGCTGTGGGTACTGGCATGTTGGCTGGGGGTATTGCACTGCTGGCACTCAGGGGCTGAGATGGGCTTACTTGCTTTCAAGGTGCCAGAGACCACATTAAAGACTGAAAAGAGTGAAACCACTGTGGAAAATGGGAATGAAGACAGCGCCATGTCGCCTGAAGACAGGGACTTTCTTCCACAAGCTTTGGATGCATTTTTGGGTATAGAAGTGAGCCTTTCAGACTTTCTTTGAAAGACAGAAAAAAGGAACCACACAAATTTGTAAAAAAATATTCCAAATCATGGATAACTTATGGCTTGGTGTGTACAAAAGTATAACTGAAGGCATGAAAACAGTGGCCTGTATCTACATTTACTTTAAACACCTTACTAGCTTGAGAGCTGCTTGAGATTTGTGTCAGTTGACTAAGTGAGTGAGACTCAGTGAGCTCCTAGATTGTGTGCTGCTTGATGTAAAAGGATTTTGGAGTTTCTGAGCAAAGATTCTGTCATCACACAGCAGCTGCTCACTGCTGACAGAAAGAAGAACAGTGTCTTTCTGTCCAAACCCTCAAGTAGCATACTGGTGATCAGACTGGGCAAGGTTCAAAGTTTAGATGTGCACTGAGAGTAAACATAGCTTTCAGAGCTCTGCACGAATGCACACGGGAGGCTTGAAAAGTTGAGAACCCATTGGGCAAAGTGTAAGGCATGTTGTTAGAACCTTTGTGCAAGGCACTCTTTTGAGAGATGCTTTATCCCTTGAGAGAAAAACAGCACTTGCCCTCTTCAGTCTCAGCCTCCTAACATTGGAATTCTGATGGGTACTTTTCTTTCTTTCTTACAATGAAAATCCTCATCAGATTTACCTGGAAACTAAGGAGTCTTTCACCTCCCCACTTCCCTTAGTCTAGCTCCATTGTGCTGGTCAGAACTGCATTTTTGTTTTTTTTTCTTTGGCTACAGGAAAAGAGACAGAGCTCTGAACTCTGATTAGTTTGTTATTTATTGATTTCTTCTCTAACAGAGCCTTTGAGCAGCACAGAGTTATCTCCAACCGAAGCCATGAACTTAACACCAGGTCACATTTATTTCCTCTTGCAGAGGAGTTATCTTCATAATACCACTCATGCATTCTGAAACGCTTGATGAAGTACAAGGAAAAGAACAAGTACAACGAAATGTATTATAACCTACGTTATCATCTGGTGATAGATCACCAGGTAGATTATCAATGAACATAATCCATAGTATGTGCTCATAGAAGAGCAATAGGGAAATCACAAAGCTGTTTTGCCATTGAAGTGTTGATCTAAAAAAAAAATCCTTAATCTCCAAATAGGTTGTGGAAGATGCCTAAGAAGTGTTTATGAAGGAAGAAAAAAAAAAAGTAGTTGATAAGGAAATAGGTGTTTTCTTCTGGGGCTGTTATATTAATAAAAATTTTTCAAAACTCCAAGATTTTGGTAAATGATAAATATTCCTCTTCCTACAAGTCTAATCTTTAGATGTAACTATTTCTTAAACAATTAATTACAAATTTTAAGTGGACTGATTTTGTCCACATACAGTTCACTACTAATGGTTTTGTCAGGAGAAGTCTGAATGAATGAGAAGTCTGAACACACTTCTTAATTTTCTGTACTATCAAGTAAGACGTCATGCATCAGGAGCCTTGATCACTCTCCAGAGATGAAAATCTTGGGCTGATACAGTTTAACATAACTATTCCTAATGGAGTTATTCCGGATTTATATCAGCACAAATAAAGCCTGAAAACCATAAGAAACATGATGTTATCATCTCCCTGACTTGTGGACTGTGGTCTTGAGTCCTCATTTCAGCACAGGGTTACGAGCACAGCAGTGAAGTTTCCAGGGCTTATGGGCAGATGATCAGACTTGCTGCTCTTGTACTTGAGTGTTTCCAACCATGTATGCCAAATCTTGTCAGACAATATTTCTAAGAGAAATACGAATTTTTAATAAACATCTAAGCCTTTCCCAAGTTTAGATCTAGAATTGCTTGATATTACTTCTGTATTCTTTGTAGAAGGAGCGTATTATAAAAATTCAACACTTCAGTATATATTTAGGGAGACAACTTCATCTAGATGTAATAGAAGTTATGTATAGATCTCCCAGGACCCATTAACAACAGACACAGTGTATGCAAACATGCTCTCTGCACAAGAAGACAAGAATATTAGTCCTTTGGGATGACTTCTTTCATTGAGGCTCGACTTGTCTCAATGTATTAAATTTGCTGATAAGTGCTTGCTGTAGAACAACTTAATTTGCTTAAGACCTTCCATTTGCTTTTGTGTTGATCTGTGTTGGTGAGTTTGTCTGGAGGCTGGGTTTCTATCCCTGCATTTGTGTTCTCTATCCAGCCTTATATAGTAATGCTCATCTGGAACACTTATTTGTACAGTGTGTCTCATTATGGCTTTTTAATGAAGAACAAGTTTCATGGCATTTTATTTGCTACCCTTGGGGTAAGAACTGATCCTGAGCTTTCTCCCATCCACTTTTTGCCCATGGAATACTGCTTCAGTTGAGTAGATAAATGGCTTTTACAAGAGTTTGTGAACTGAGACTTCAGTTCCAGTCCTTCAGCTTCCATAAACACTTCTGATGATTTTTAGACTTTTTTTTAATATTTGATCATTTTTGTAAGGCCACTGCATTTAAGAATAAATTAATCTGAAAGAGCAGTACTGGTTTAAATAAACTAAAATTGACTAGGACATGATATGTGGCCTTTTTTTCAGATTTTCTACAGTAATGAACTTTAGGACTGGCTAATAGAACAATGATCCTTGAATGTATAAAGTGCATCAGTGTTATTCATAGAAAGATGATCAGTGTGTTTGCAGCTGAAATTGTGTCTCATTAAATATTATTTGATGGATTCTACAGAAAACATCAGAAGCACAATTTTCGTTAACTGGGAACAGAAACATTAACATGATCCTCTTTTGCAATTCCTTTGAAAGTGATATGAATCTAAGCAAACATACCTATTATTGAAATGTTTCCTTTACTATATCCCATCTTTCTTGATGTGTTTTGGGACTCTACCAGTGTTCATAATTGTATCACCATGTTACTACTCCTTTCTTTCACATCATCTGTGCACTAGACTGCCTTTTTCTCAGAATATGTGTGCTGGACAGCCTGGATTTGAAGCTCACCAGTTCTGCTCACTGGATTTTCCCATAGAATTGTTTTGAGAATTGTGAGACAAGGTCCTTCCTCCACTTCACCTGATATTTATTGTTGCAAGCAGAGAGTTGTTATTAAGACACAGGAATGGATGCTGTCTCCTTCCTCTCTTGCTATATTTTCCTTCCAGCCCAGAAGAAAGCTCCAATGGGAGAGCTTCTCCAACTGGTGCAGTGTGTAGCAAGGCATTGGTTGCAGGAAGACACGAGTGTGGACCCATTCTAAGGATGGTATGTGATCCATCTCTGTCTTTCTCAAGAAGGTTCATGAGCTATCATAGAAAAAATAGGTGTCAAAACTCTCTCTTCTTGGCATATTCAGGACAGTCAATGTTGATTTTACCATCCACCAAGGAAGCAGAGATTGAGGGATTTGTACTGCATTTCCCTGTGTATGTTGGCAAATGCTTGAGAGTCCAAGCAGTGTGCTTTCATGAGTAGCTCACTGTCAACTCAGCGCCCAAATTCCTGAATTCTACTTAAATTCCTCTGAGGTTTCTTTTAGGAAGCTCATTGTGACCTTTGAGTTTCTCCACCTAATCTTGGGCTGATGTCTACTGAAAAATGTCCCACTATGATCTGGTGACTTGTTTTCACC
The DNA here is from genome assembly GCF_951394365.1 of Tetrao urogallus. Taxonomy (NCBI): domain Eukaryota; kingdom Metazoa; phylum Chordata; class Aves; order Galliformes; family Phasianidae; genus Tetrao; species Tetrao urogallus. Next base: position 50,324,717 of record NC_136816.1, on the reverse strand, counting down.
ACCTGGCTGGATAAATGCAAGATTGCTTTACAACCACCCAGAAGCTCCAAAACATGTCAGCTGGTATACACTCACTGTTATTCTTCAAAGAAGGTTTTGTTCTGTTCAGCACAGTGATATCCTCACAGTGTGCCGCAGTTCTTAAAACTGGTTTTATCATTACAGAAAACTAGATATTCAAAACCAGTTTTACTAAAAGAAACGCACCTGGAATTTTGAGGAACATAGCCTCAAATGAAAAAAAACATAGCAGCACTGATCTTTCTTCACTGCTCTGATGTTAGAATCATGGCGGAGAAGTAGCTCTCCTCTGCCACTAGACCAGAGCAAATATGTGTTCAGTCTGTCAGAGCTGTCCTCCAGCTCAACCACTTTTCATTACTGTGGCCCTTCGTGCTATAGGTGGAATAAGCCTTGTGCTTGCTTTCACCAGCCCTTGTCATGGCTGTGCACTATGAACAACACATGGCTGTGCAGGGTTAGGTGATTTCCCCCTCAGCATCACTTGCTGATGTTTCTTAATTAATATTTCAGTTGTACATCTCAGTGGGGACATCCCTGGCTGTGCTCCTTTTTTGTAGGCTCTTTAAAATGTAGTTGTATGAAGTTGTGAATTATGCATCATGAGAACTATTAATTGTATAAACACTTTGTAAAGACTGATAGTATTTAGCTTGCTCCAAGCTTTGCGTGAAGCCTGTATGTGCCCTGGAGGACAAAAGAATGTTGCCAAGAGTGTGTTTCTCTCCTTCCCCTCCTGCATATACTCACATACACATGCATACACTTCATTAGATTAAGAGAAGATCTGGGGCAACAGCTGCCTACATGCTTTTCTTGTATCTAACTCTAGACCTAAATATGATAATGCTTTGCATAAGTATTGCCATATCTAAGGCCTCTTAGGAGTGCCTCAGACAAAAGGTTATGGTTTTTTTTCTAGTACAAGCCATTTTTGAAGACACTGGACTTACATGGGTAGAGTGCAAAATCAGAATCAGGCCCAAACTTTCAACTTTTCTTCTGAATTTCCTGGCTTTTGTGGTTAGAATCCAGACCCGTAACATTATTTTAACATAGGTTTTGCATTTATATTTATAAACACAGAGTACTGCTGCCTATTTGAGTTTAGAATAGATTGTGGTATAAACATATTTCCTCTTTACACATTATAATCAGTGCACAATGGCCTGCTTTATGTAAAACATATCACAGACTTTGCTTCTCTGCATGTGCTCACATGCACATATAGCTTAAATTAACTAACTTAATATTCTCATGATGTGTTCAAAGAGGAGATCTGTGAATGAGGTAGGGAAAGGCAGTCTTGCAGTTCCTATTTTGGAGTTTGAGATTAAACACTGTATTTAGAGAAACATTTAACGACAATTCATTTTAACAGACTTTTGGTTGATGACTTATTTATAATTTCATCAGCCAAACACTTCCCTTGACAGAGTATGTTTTGGCTCACTGTCACTCTTGGCAGCTCTGCAGAACAATCCATAGTAAATGTGTCCTTTGGAAAATTAGCCAAACATCATTCCAATGCAATGACTCTGTAGGCGATAAGATGAAAATGATTAGTTACAGTTCATTGAATACTGCCCCAAACCTGTTCAAAACTACTGCTTGGCATAATCCCTGGGAAGGTGTTTTGGCTTCTTATACAGCTCTGCTGCAGAGCAATTGAAATAAAAACCTGAATTTTGTTTAAAGGATGAATCAATAACAAATCTGGGACTGAATCCTGCAGGTTTGGCCTGCAGAATCAGATCCAATTCTGCAAAATATTTTGCTTAACTTGAAGCACATGAATTGATTTTTTGGGAATTAATCACATTTTCTTGTTTTTGTAGTGAGATTTTTTGGCTTATAGCCATAAACACTGGCTTGGCCTTTAGTGCAAAAGTACGAACAGCAGCAGTAACATCATGAGCAAAGATACCTAATTCCCATGTAGCTGTGTGATCAGTACATCTGACAGCATTTATCAATGGAAGCCTGTGTCAGTATATCTTATCTATTTGGAAGAGAAGATGGAGATGATAAACTTTCAAAGTGGTATGAGATGTCTTGTCCAACAGTGCCCTTCCAACTAGAGACAGAATTTATATCCCTTTAATTCTGGACCTCTTCAAGATGCCTTCACTCCACTTTTGCTTCACATGAGGTCCCATAAGACATAATAATTGTAATTTGCTGAGAAATAACAGGAACAGGAGAGTTGGAACAGAGAAATCTGTAGCTGGAAAGGCCTCTACTATGTGTGAATGATGGCAGGATTGTACAGTGCTCATTTCTGGACCACAGTGCCCTCAGATAGAGCTGTTGAAGAAGAAAAATCTAATATCATGGAATCATAGAATCACGGAATGTTTTGGGTTGGAAGGGACATCATCTAGTACCAACCCCATGCTACAGGCAGAGACACCCCCCCCCCCCCACTAGACCAGGTTGCTCACAGACCCATCCAGCCTGGTCCTGAATGCTTCCAGAGGGAGACACCCACAGCATCTCTGGGCAACCTGTTCCAGTGTCTCACTGCCCTTACAATAAAGAATTTCTTCCTAATATCTAGTCTAAATCTACTCTCTTTCAGTTTAAAGCCATTTTCCCTTGTCCTGTTCCTACCTGCCCTTATAATATATATCCCATTGCTGATTCTCAAAAATATTAAAAATTCCTGAAATTTTGGATGTAGTGTTTATTTAGTTCTTGCTCTCATCCTCACACATCCACAGGCTGTTTGTGAGCCAGACACAGAGTGGTGCACTCTTTTCATTTTGCTAAGGATTGAACAGAGAACTGCAGCACAGTGTGCTGCGTGTGAGGGCATCTCCTCCACTCAGGTGCAGCCTTCTGTCTTCTCCTCACCATCACCCACAGCAGCAGCTCAACACAACCACAGTCCATGGGGTGAATTTTGAAGTGCACTCTGACCTAATGGATACTCATGCTGTCTCCTCTGCTGCTTTCAGCAACACTCATCCCGCTGCTTTCATGCATTTATCAGCCACAAGGGAAGGAGACAAGACCCATTCTCCCAGTTCCTCTCCCAGCCAGTCTTAGTCCCGCTCTCCTCCTCATCATAGTAAACCAGAGGGATAACCCTGCACTGACTCCCTGTGTATAAAAGTAGTGGCACAGATATATGCAGGTTTTTCTACTCTGATTCTTAGATGAGAATTCAACCAAATCCATTTACAGTACTATCCTAGACCTTCACAGAGTTGCTTTCTTTTCTTTTTTTTCCTACAAAGAGTCAGACTACTTTGTAGAGATGTATGTGCCACTAACCTCACTTTTCATAACCCAAACTGATGGAATTTGTCTGAAATCACTACCTAAGTCAGCTGAAGATCTGCCTTTTTGCTCATGATAGGAAAAACTACCCTTGAGTCAGCTATCAAACTCAAACTGGTTTTAATGAAGACGAATGGAAGCCTTAAACTCTTCCAATGCATTGAAGTATGTTAGCTGTACATCTCAATAGTAAACTTCCACCTGGGAAATGGCTGCAAAAAAGGGCAAGAAGATTCCTCTCTGTCTTCTCCATCAGGAAATGAAGATCAACTACATCAGAGACCTAGTCAGATTCAAAATACATCATAGAGAAATGATCAAAATACATGATATTCTTTCTATTTGCAGTTGATAAATGTAATGATCCCCTCATGTTTCACTTCTGTCTTTCCCTTCTAACACGAGGTGCAGAGCACTGTGAATGATTTCTCTTATGACTTTCACATACAGCTATCTAAATTCTGCTCCCCGAACTGTGCGCCGCACCTGTTCCCATCAGCACAGTGAAGAACAGGATTTGACATCCCTTGCCCCTTTGAAACTTCATCAGGGCTTTCAGCATTTTATGCAGATCTGCCAAATTGCTTCCCCACTGAAAAATGCAGCCAGCCGCTGACTGCTCCCCACAGTCCCTGTACCCCATCTCCTGTGTGCTGCAGGTGGGGGTCTGTGCCTGGGGCTGAGGATGGACGCTGCAATCTCTCTGGTGGAGTGGTGCATGAAGCACGTGTATGTCAGCTGGGAGTTAGAGAGGAGACTTGCCTCCTCTGAGGATTACATGTTGCCTCACTGTGTCAAGCCGCTGTGGCTGTGAAGTGTATTTATTTAGGCTAGGGCAGAAGAAGAAGGGAGGGCAGGAAGCATTTAAAATTGCACTCTACACCACTCCCTTCCAAGAGAGAAGAAAGACATATGTAACACACACATCATATATACCTGTGTCTGTTCCTGCCCTTCCCTAAGCAGTAATTAATTTAAATCAGGGCTGAAAGCTGAGTGAAATAAGATTTCTCTGAACTGTGCCAAAGATGCTCCTAACAGATGCCTGCTGTATTTGTATAATCATTTAAACAAAATGTCATAAGAAATCAAATTAAGATCAGATTGATTCCATCAGTGCCTAACATGGTCTGCTGGTTATCACAGAATATCACAAACCCAGCACTGATGACTGTAAATAATAGCATCTAATATTGTCAGAACAGATCATACCTCTGCCATTTAATGACATGGAGTTTCACAAATGTAGAAAATAACAGGAATTTGAGAGAGTGTTTAATATGTTGAAATGCATTTATATTTTTAGCTAGTTTTTTAAGCACAGAGCTGCAAGGATACCACTGGTCTGAAAGAGGAGAGAGACACTGGCACTGCCCATCATCTCATTCTCAACTGAAAGGCAGCCTATGACTTCCTGGCAGCACAGGCAGAAGAGAATTGCTGACACAGACGAAGAGCCATGCCTGTCTGGGGGCAGGTAGCTTCTGCCCCAGCAGGACTGAGGAGGGCGGCAAGAGAAGCAAGCCATGGTGACCTCTGCTCCTTCTGCCATGCTTAAGGAGGAAAAGAGGGAAGAAAGAGAGGAAGGTATTTCCGCAGGGAGATCACTGACAGCCTCTGACTCACTACAGCAACTGCAGCAGGGTTCTTCCTTCCCCAGTATAGACAGATGACAAGAGGGCACTTTCTCTCCTAAGGGAGTATTCTACAGTAGGCAATTTACTTATGCCCCAATGCATTATTGTTTTTCTCCAAAAATATGTTTTTTACTTCATTTTTTTTTTCCCAGAATTGAATCTGTATTTCACTATTCTGTCATTCCACTGGTATTCAAGGGTTGCTCTTGAATACAGCCTTTAAACAGATACTGGGAGAGAAGGCTTGATTGTTTCACTGTGAGCAGGATGGGTTACACAAAATTGTTATTCCACCGGGAGATTTAACTCTTGTCACTGTACAGCAAAGAACCATTATGGATCAAATAAAGACCATATGCATCATTAAAACATTGTTTTGCAAGCCTTGGATAATGGAGTGTTTCATATTTTATTTTGGGGTCATTATAGTTTATTTACTTAGCAGTAGATCAAGGGTGTGGGTATTTTTGGACAGACATTCATCTAGAGCAACAGCCTCATACTGAACATGACTGATGTTGTATAGAAAAATTTAAGTCATTTCTAACATAGAAATCAATCCCTTATTTGTACTGATTTTTGCACACCGATTTAGCATAGGTAGGACTTTTATCTGGTTTGTACAGGTGTATTTGCCTTTTGGAGCTGCAAGCTTCTTAGGGCAGGAGGTGAGTTCACAGATATGCCTTGTACATCTCAGGCTCATAAGCATTGGATGAAAACTGTCAAGAGGAATGGACTCCTTCTGATCCAGCTTGTTGCAGAAGCTGATCTTTAAGACCTACTGTAGTCTATTTTGCCTACAGACTTGTCTGTAGAGTGACAGGCAAGTATAGTGCTATTCTATGTAAAGGGAAACACTGTGAAGAAAACAAATTGTAAGTAGGTAGAATTTGATCTTTTCTGGGAAAAGCTGTTAACGAAAGCAATCCTATTTATTTATTTATTTATCACAGTTATACAGTAAGGTGCAAATGTTTGTTAGGACAATAAAGTTGTCACATTGGATTATGGCAGTAAAAGAGTACAGATACCCACAGAGCCAAAACCAAACCTCAGAATGTTCTAATTCATTAGCTCAACAACTCATGCTTTTGGAAATATGGAATATGGGAAATTAGGGCGGGGAATGGGGAGAGTGGAAGCTACAGAAATCTGAACAAATACAAATATCATTTATAGGCAAAGAAAAAAACTCCTGTGTTCATTGCCAGATATTAAATCTTGTTTATCCTTCCTTAAACTAACCAGAAACACATTGTGTTCAAGTACTATGTAACAGTTGAGATGCTGTGGTTCTGGTGTAACTCTCCTTCGCTGCTTTTATCTTCTCTATACTGGGAGTGTGACTGCCAGGCTTGAAGTCTGGCTCCCCCCTGATACAGCTCTTCTGTTTGGGAAAACCGACACTGTCCTGCTCACTGTCCCCACTCAGGAAAGCATTTTGTCAACATTTGGGCTGACAAACATCTTCGTGCGGGACCAGTGAACATATCTGAATGGATATGTTGTAGTATTTTTTTCTGCTCTGGCCATAGGACTCTGTTAGAAGACTGTGTGAGCCCTTCTGTACAATATCTGATTCCTCTTTATATCACAGACATCTATGTCAAGAGCAAAGAATGCACCTCACTGTGGATGGATCTGCATGTTTTCTGCTTCCTGTTGTACATTTACCTACACAAATTTTCTTGAATTACAGGAGAAAACTGCAGGTGTAGGTCCTTTTGCATGCCACCTGGTGAGTAGGTAGCTCATACCCATAGACCCCAGCAACTAGGAAAAAAGTATAGAGATTAACATATAGCAATGGTTTATTTAAGGTTCCATTAGTTGCACGAAAAAGACACATATTCCCTTGACTGTCTTTGAAGGGTCAGATAAGTGCCAGAGACAGAACACTGGCACAGGCTGCTGAGAGAAGCTGCAGAGTCTCCTCCTTGGAAATCTTCTGAAGACACGTGGACATGGTCCTGAGCACTCTGCTCTGGATGTCCCATTTTGAGTAGGGGCTGAGCCAGGTGGCCCCTAGAAACTAATTTCAGCCTCAATCGTTCTGTGATTCTGTGAACAAATGCAACGTGCGAAGCTGGCTGATAACCAGTCTGTGGCCAAAAAAGCAGTCAGCTGCCACTAAACAAGTGAAGCTTAGGCTTATTCATCTACTCGAAGCAGCCTTTAATGTACAGATGAAAAACCAGAGGCTCTGAAAGGAAAGTGAACAGAATACATAGCTTCACAGAGACATACAGAGCGTACAGCTCATTTTGTATTGCTTAAGTCTTGAGGGCAGCTTGCACAGTCACAGCTTCCATAAATTAGAGCAGCTGGTGGGAGACCATGTCTTATGCTGATGTGCATAATGGCTGCCTCACCTCCCACACTGGTTCTCACCCTGCACCTTCCAAAACGATGTGACCTCATAGCCTTTGTGTTGGCCACATGCCAGAGGCATTAAACTAACACCTTTCATGCTAGTCTTGCTCTCCTTGCCCTGCAGAAAGAGCCCAGTTTACTTTACTCGTATCTTTAAAGCCCACAACCTATTCATCATAAAATAATGATATTTCCTTGTATTCCCCATGCGCTTCTTCACTAGCTTTCTGGTGCATGTCCCAAAGGCAATGATTTCATCCAGAGTGACCTTTGCAGGGCAGATGGAGAAAGGTCTATTTGGTTAGAAGTCGACTGCCCATTCCCCATCTTCTCCAAGCAGGATTCATCTGAGACCTCAAAAATTCCTGAGAAAACTTAAAACAAAACAAAACAGCAACAACAACAACAACAAAATAAAACTCTTCTGCAACATTTTTTTCTGGATTATCAAATCCTGGTAAGAATGATTCACTGGATGAATCAGATTCAGATTCGTTTACTTGCATTCGGATTCTCTATTATTATAATAAAATGTGAATTAGAAAAATACATGGAAAAATTTCATCAAAATATATATTACTGTAGCAGCCTCAAGTTTCCTGATTCTGTTTTAGACCTCAGGCTCATATTTACTGAGTATATTTTCTACCAGCAGCTATGGGAGTAGCTGCATTCCCTTAACGCTAGGTTTGCAAACCTGTGAATCCTACTTAGCCACACGGGATCTGACATGCAAGTAGAGATCAAAATGTGTACAGAGAATTGCAGATTCACAGTGCGACCACATTTTATCATCTTGCATTCCTGCTGATGGAGAATGACACTATTCTTCCAAACAAAAAAAGATTTTAGTGGTAAATGAAGAGGCCAAGAAAGTTGCTGCAAAGCTCACAGCCAAAGGCAGGACAGTTTTTCACTGTCCTGCTCTGTGCTATGATTTTTCCAAGTATGTGTCTGTCTTATTCACAGCTAACACTCTTCAAGTTAAATTAAATGAGCAGTTGAAAATTAAGTGTTCCTTGTCTGAATCAATTTTCACAAAGCGTTAAATAATTATGTAAAACTGGTACAATACCTCACTGTCTTCATAGCCTTCATTTCACATTTTCATTACACACTACAGGCCTCAGTTTGCTCATTTCCATTCATGTGGGTCAGGGCAGGAAATGAAGAAATATATAGTATTTATGTATAAATATTTGAAAAAATAGTGCATTGGCAAGTTATAATTAGTTTAACATAGAAATTGAGTTAACATCCTTGTTTTGGAATACCGTGATCCAAGGAGTTAACTCATCACAAACAGTTTGTGCTTCACGTCCGTAGCTTGTCAGACTTACAGTCTGTCTTAATCAACATCTTGAACATCTTTTTTATCTTTTAGATGTATTAACCAGTACTGTTTTTGAAGGTTTCCATTCTTTTGAGGAATTAGACCAAGCTAGAGTAAAGAATTCAGGGCCATTTAGAGCTATGCAGTTCTAGGAGTAATGCTGAAATCATTAGAAATGGAGGCTGGCACTCTAACTGATGGATAATTTAACTACAGCTGGTTGTAACAGATTGAAATAACAGAGCACTTGGCTGTAGCAGCTGCAAAGTTTTGTGAACACCTTCCTAATTTATATATTTACAACTTTTCAGGATTATGCTATACAAAAGCTTTGGGATTTGAGTATGCTCATTCCTAAATGGAAATTTCCAGTCAAGGATTTACTGAAAAATTGACTTTTTCAGGTTCCCACTTCCTCAACTAACACTTTCTGACTACGTGATTAATGATTTTTGTACTTTAATTATTTTGCCTTTTTTGCCACTAATCACTGTGTAACTTTAAAAAAAAAAAAAATTTTTTTAATAAAATTCCCTCAAAGAAAATAGTGACCATCTCAGTGCTGCAATCTTGCTCTCTCATGAAGATAGATAAATCCAGAGAGGAGTGTTGTAGTTTGGATCATTGTCACCTTCTGCAACGCATTTTCCTTTTACAGGCTGTTACTGAACAGCTACTGAAACTAGTCCTTGTGTGCATGTCAGTGTTTCTGTGTGTATTACATCATGACATTCTTAAACATCGCCAGGGGAGGACATTACACCCTTTAGCATGTGTCTCCGTGCCAGCCATAATTCTGATTGATTTACAACGTCCTGTATGCCTGTATTCCTAATGACTTCTTCCTATAGTTGTTAAAGGAAAGTTATTTTGCTGGCTTAAAAACAGAAATGTGCAGTTACTCCTTCCAGAATCCAGAAATTTGGCTAATCAGTTAGAAAAACAATGGGAGCTGGCATATGTGAGATTAAGGGTGTCACCAGGACTTTGAGATAAGCACACTACCTGGGTACTTACAAGAAGACAGTTTATGTGGAAGTAGTTCATACCAAGACATGGAAGGTTAGGGCTCATTTTAGGATTTGGTTACTCCTTCAGGTAAAGGAGGGTTATTCATACCTCTGTTCTGTTGCTTCACAGCGCCATGTTGACAGGTTCAGGGTGCTGATGCCCAAGACTACACACAATTCAGGTGTTATCAAGGCTTTTTTAAAAGAAAAATACTCATTGCCAAGACTTGGCCTTCTGGAGACTGACTCTACAACTAAAGCCCTGGGTAGACAACTGCAGTATATATGGCATGCCAACGTATAGACCTATATGCATCATGCTAGCTTACTTGTCAGTTAAAGGTGCAAACATGAAACACTCATGTGAAAAAAAAAAGAAAAAGCTCAAGTTATATGTGGTTTTGCCTGTTCTTGAGGTTTATTACAACCTTCAATTATTTATTTTTGTGGTACACAGTGAGACTTTTCAATAGATACTCAAACTGGTCGATTTGAGAAAATCTATCCTTTCCTTCTCCTTTCAAGAGGAGATTGCTTTCACAATCCTTGATCCCTTCTCAGCTGTTTGTTACCAGTGAGTTACATCTTATCTCAATTAGATCACAAGTGATTTCGAACTGCAGCTATGATCTTACCCTGTGCTATGTACTGGGGCCCAAGGCAGAGTTGGACTGCTGAGGGCTCCTGTAACACAAACAAATACAATTATTTTTTCTCTGTTTATAGGTGTCGTTTCTCTCTATGAGCTCTTACATAAACACTGTTTTGTGGAGCTGAAACTGTAACTTGGCTGTCAGTGTGGGGAGCCAAGGGCTGACTGAGCATCCCATGAGATGAACAAATCTCTACCTTATGTGGAGGAAGAGAAAACAGCAGGTTTAACTGGTTCAGAGGTACTTGGAGTAATAAAACAGCTCAGTATGGGTCACAGACTCTACTAGGGATGATCAAGTATTTTTTGAAAATGTTTATTGACAGAAAATGTGTGTGTGTGGCTGAAACTTGTTTAAATATCAGCTTTCTGTGAACAGTTTCATTTTTTTTCAACAAGCCTTTTCCATTCCCTGTCTCACCCCCCAGTGTCTGGAAATGAAATATTTCTATGCTAAGCACTGATGTAGCCGGGGCTGTTTGCCCAGCTGGCTCTTTGGTTGCACCCACAGCACACCTCTCCTCCAGTCTATAGCAGGCCCAGCCTGGCTAGGAGGGCCTGGGTGCCCCACAACATCACAGGCCACCATAGCACTTCTGGGTATAAAGAACTATCTAAAAATGTTTTCTTTTCCTGCTGAATGTGGTCAAAGAAAATGGAAAGTGGAGAGGGACCACAGTTTCACTCTCTGAGCAGCACTAGACCCTACTGGTTGGCAAAGCACTGGGTGGGCACTTGCTGTGGTGAGCCCTCCGGCACAGGGCCCTGGGCAGCAGGTCTAGCAGCCAGCTCATCCACTGAGAAGGAGTGAATAGCACACAGGACTCAGTCATAAATGCTTAACAGCATCCCTATATTGACTTGCACCTATTAAAATCAACCTTTTAAATTCTAGCTATGTTACAATGGCTTCTGTTGTATCTCCCAAGAGTCTTGTTCCTTCTCTGCCTTTTTCCCATCTCCGAGTTGGTTCCTGTGGAGATTATGGGCAGATACTTATTAATTTTGGTCAAGAGTCTAGGCAATACCTCACTCCACAAATAGTCCTGGTGTTTGAATAGGGATTTTCACATAACAACGTCATTTAAAAGGTGGTATACAACTCTGGTGTCTGAGCCTGGCCCTCTGTCAGGAGTAGTGAAAGCAGCCTGTCAGCCATTACTGTGCATTATTATGAGACAGGCTGCTGACACTGAATGCTTGCACTATTAGTCACACTGCTTCGTTATAAGTACAGTTAATGATACTGTTAAAAAAAAACAAAAACCAACACAACAAGTTTTGAGAATCTTGCTTGCTTGCTTGTTATACAGAATGAATTCTGTATGTTTTAGTACTTGAGTTACTGTGGGTACTCATGAAAAGTGCCCTAAATCTGGGAAGTCTTAACCATCAAAATGATTACTGATCCAAAGACTCTTGAAAGAAATGTTCATTTTGTGATAAAATGTTTCCTAAATCCACAATTGCTGGACAAAGGTTTTGGATATAGATCTCTGGAAGAGAAGTTCTCTGATGCAGCATAGAATTGGACTTGTAACTTTGCAAGTGGAAGGCCCAGTTTTCTTCTTGATAGCATAAACCTGGCTAGAGTAATTATGTAGATCTGTAGAGCTTGCAGTACACCACAGAGGGAAGAAAGAGAGGGAAGCAAGTGAAGAATTTATGTAATTCCACAGAATTTTTCGCTCATGCCCAGCACCCTGTGGCCAAATCTGCACTGTGCCATCTACTCCTGGTGATAGTGCCATGAAATTTGTTGCCCCACCCAGGGAAGCTTTGGTCACTGGATACTGGTGACAACTCCACCAATCTCAGGAAAGATTGAGGTGCCCTGCATCACTGGGTAAGACAGGATGCCGAACACAAGAGAGAAGGGAAACTTGTCATCTCTCACTTCTTTCACCAGCACTTGATTGCAACTCAGCCAGGAGAATCTTACATGGAAAAAGTGAGAGAAAGAAAGGGAAGTGGAGAGTATGGACTTTCTGATACTCAGTTTCCTGCTGGAAATTAAAACAAGACATTAAGCAACAGGGGTTTGCTCCACTGAGTTGACTTAGAACAGCTGCTCACCAATTTCTACAACAGAGAGAGGAAAAGCAGAACGTTGCCCTGGGTCTGAGCAGCTTTTCAGAAGCAATCCAAGTCAAACTTCCACTCAATGACTTCATTCAAAGCTGGTTTACATCATGAAGAGTAACTCCGTTTATTTATTTGTAATAACTTCAGGATTTTATGGACTCACAAGAGGATGTAATTTAAGAAAACATCAGCAAGCTGTTTCAAATAGCAAGGTTTCAAAATAGGCTGTGCAAAAAACTCATCAAGGGAAAGAGTACATTATCAGTAAAGAAAGAAAATAAAGAAAATAAAGAAAATGTCTTTCGTAAATTGTTTAGAAGTAAAAGATTCTGAAACTTGAATTTCTCTCTGAAATACATATATATAGCTTTTGTATACTGAAGTCAAAGAAATGAATGAATGATCTACCTCTAAGGGCACTGAACCAGCTGACGAACAGAGTTTGCAATTATAAAGCCCATTACCTCAAAGAAATAGCACAGTAGCAATATTTTTAAATTTCTCATGTAAAACAACCAATAAACATAAAGGGGCAGTAACCTAAGAGCTTTAGACATGGAAATTAGCAGAAGCTATCCTGACAATACTTAGAAGTGATGGAAGTTTTCTGCTGAGTGACTCAGGGCAAAATACATTGACTGTCCTTGCCAGAAGTATAAAACAGGAGCATTAGGAGACCTAATGGACTTCTGCAGAAGTTCCAAAGTTCAGAAGGGATTGCAGGATTCTGACTCAAATAGGGTCTTATTAAGGTTTTATTTCTAGTCTTTTATTTCTAGCTCTCAATTCTCCAGGTCACACAGCTTTAATTATGTACCACTTTGACCCCATGGTATCACCCACTGGTGGAAAAGCTCCACAATGTATTTTGAGGTCTCCAGGAAGGAGATAAGCTTGAAAATTAGAAGAATAAGTTAAGAATAGAGTCTCCAAACAAGATCCCAAAGTCAAAATTGCCCAGGCTGAAGGAAAATGCTTGGCCTCACAGAGGGTGTTGACAGAAGGATTTTGGCTTCCTTAGACAGTATGCTACAAAGGGAAATTACTGGGCAGAAATGAGATCCCTCTGGTGACAAGCTTTCTGCAGGGCCAGAGCTTGCACTGGCTTTGAGGAAACTGTTGACAGAATCCTCACTTGAGCAAAAAATAGAAATAGAGATCCAGGAAAAAGCTCAAAACTGGGTGGTGAATGGGTGAAATTGAATCTAAGAAGAGACAAATGAAGGAAGATAGCAAAATACTTTGCTGATATATCTCCTGGCAAATACCAGGAATTTAGGGAGGGCATGAAGACAGGTTTCAACTTTAGTAGACCACTAGGATCAACAGAGATTAGCAGAGATGCAATGGCACATTGCAAGCAATTCAGAGATTGTATGCCTAGGGAAGAATAGGAAGAATGGTTTCTAAAAATGGGAGCTGTATTTTGTAGATTGATTGTGTGTTTTCTACTTATAATAAATAATGTAAAAACGTAGAATTATTTTTATATACCTTATATTTATTTTAAGATTGAAAATGCAAATTTTAGCATGTATTGAAATAAGAATTAAAATACTGTATATATAATTATATAGTTACTGAATTATATAAAATATTGAATATTATTCAGAGAGATGCATGAGGCACTGATTGTGTCTAGTGCTAAAAAATATAGAAAAGGGAAGATATAGCAGAAGTGCACTACAAAACGTCTTGCTGAATGGCAAGGAAGAAGTTGTAAGTACATAAACATCAAACTCTCCAGTACAGAAATGCCTAAAGAATAGTTCCTACTACTGACTTGCTTGCTAGTTGCAAAATCAAAAAAATTATCATGTTTTCAGATATTTTGGAACTGTCAAGTCATCTTCAGAAAATGCTAGAAGGTGGGAGAGAATTACTGGGGGAGACCCACTGGTTCTAGGGAAAAAGCAGTTGAGAAGCTGCAGGTAGACAAAATCAATTCTAAGATTAAAAAGAAGATTGAGTAGATGGAATTAAAAAAGTAGAGCAGTGGAACAATAATGGTAAGTTACAAAATGTAGACCTGGTGAAGCTGAGAGAATCCACGCATAAGGTCTCAGAAGATAATGTAAGAGACAAAGCAGTCCATACTGTTGAGTCGCCTGAAAAACTGACTGTTAGTTCAAAGAAAATGTGTATGTAACTGCATTTGATCCACATTTGGATGCGGGAATGCACACAAGCAGGGCAGCAGGCTGGTGGGATTGAGGTTGCAGTTGCTTCCCTGAGCACTGTTAGCAGCGTACTCTTTGCAGTGTGCATGTGAGGTGAGCAGCACTTACTTTTCCATGTGGATGGAGGTCACAGACAGTCAGCTTGACTCATCAATGTGAAGATAGGGTATAAGTGTATGGTATTCTTTGGTGCAACGTCTGGAATGTGTTATAGGTGGAAGTAGCAGGAAATGTTCTGTTTCTGGCCGCATAGGTAAAGCCTCAGCTGGTATACTATACCCTGTTTGGGAACCATGCCTCAAGAAAGATATAGATAAATTGGAGAGAGTGCAAAGGAGAGCAGCGAGAATGATCAGAGGTTTAGAAAACATGACCTACAAGAAAAGGTTGAAAGAATTGGGTTTGTTTAGTCTAGAAAAGAGAAGACTAAGCATGAGGCTCAAGGGGATGGGGAGGAAGGGATAACAATTTCCCAATATGTAAAATGTTGCTATGAAGAGGACAGTGATCAATTGCTTCCCATGTCCACTGGGATCACAATGAGAACAAATGCATTAACTTGAGCAAAGAAGACAACTTAGATAATTCTTGGCTCCAAGGACAGAGAACAAGCTACTTAGAGAGGTTCTCGGAACCATCTTCCTTTTAAAAAGAGGTCATACAAATATCTGTCGGGTATGCTCTTTAGGTACTTGACACTGCATGCTTCATTTCAACTACATATGAATACTGAATTCCTTTCCAAATAACACGTTCAATCATTTCAGAAGTGTTTTGCACCTTAATCTTGTGAACTGTTCAGACACTATGTGTTGAACATGTTTCACATGGGTAGCAAGGCTGTTCCTACCACTGTCATCACACAATTCCTTCAAGCTTTCTTAACAAAGATCCTTATGGTAGCCATGATTAATGTCTGCTGTTTGAAGCAGGGAAAAACTTGAGATCATGGCTTTTTACCATTAAAACTTTGTATGTCAGTGTTTCAGGATCCGTTGCTTGTCAGTACATTTCGGCTTTGTTTCTTGTGAGCATCAGAACATAAGATAATTTACTTTAAAATATTTGGGCATCATTTAAGGATGCTTCCATGTTTTGTCTTTTTAGGTACTTCTGACTTGGCATAACTTAGACAGGAACCTGCATCTTTCAACATCATTTTGTGCCAACAGTATTCTTTTTATACTCTGGTACCATAATCAGTCTTTTGCCTTTCAGGTGGATTGCTTCGGTCTTCACATTCATGCCTTTCTTGGGTTCTATTACATGTTGTCATCAGGCTACCAGTATGATGGATATTTTTTGTATAGAAAAAAATATTTGGAAACCAGTAATATCACACAACTACTGAGGTATGACTTTACCTGTATTCCGACCCATTACCTAAATCTGAACATTGTTCTCTATATCATTAGGCATGTTGAAAGGGTAACTTTGTGTAAAATGTCAAGTCGTATAAATAATTGGCTGCACCTAATGTAGCTCAGACAGATTGTACACCTGATTACTCTGACAGATCTAGCATATTTTGCGAATCAAATGTAAACTTACTGGTAGTAAAGGAAGAGCGAAGAAGAATTCAGATGAAGAATCCAAAACAACACTTGTGTATAGAAAAACCATACATGACACGAGAGACAAATGTGATAAACTCTTAATGAATCTTGTCCATAGTACAAATCAAAATCGTTAAGCATGACGGCAGCTCTAAGTTGGCACAGTGCAAGACAGGGCTCCAGTCAGAGACTGCCCGTGGAATGAGACACACACAGCCAAATTTCTAAAGTCTAAACAGGCTTTTAATCTTGTTTTCGCTGTTCTAAGTCCACTTATAATTCATTTAAATAACAGTTTTTCCTTTTCCATTTGTGACTGACATCTCCCCCCTTGTTTATGTTTGTTGGACAATTAAATTATCTGAAAATCCTTCTATTTGTCACCATGATCCTTTATAGGGACTCATGGTTCTGCAGTTGATCCATTTCATTGAGGAATTATTTGCATTACACCATTTTTGTAACAAAAATATCTGAAATTATATATTTGTTTTAGAGAAATTAAACATTTGTTCTTGTATTTATTAACGTAACTCCAAAATCTGCTTAGTGAGGCCAATACGTTTTCCAGTGGAATTGGACAAATTTCTAACTGCACAGTATGTGACCTACATAAGATAAATATTTTAGTAACATATATGCAATACAGCTTAAGAAAAAGGTAATATTGCTAATATAATGTTTGCTTAAGAATTCTTTCTAAAGTTGGCCTGAGGCTTAACTGGGAAAACCACATCTCTTCTTGTTGGAGTGAACGGCTTTGCACAATGGGATTCTGCCAGCTCTAATTACATCTAAGGACTATTGGACATCTATGTATTTCCTTCCCTAGATAGTTTAAATTACAGAATTGATCCTGCCTCATCTTTTTAGAGGTATGCCTGACTATTCTCTTCTTAACTTAAACAGGTTTTAAGCAGTTTGGCAATATTTTTTCTTCTGTGGTGACAGACAGAGCAATGATGGCACATTGCAGGCAGAACAAAGCCAACTGAGGAACTTTATCCATCCCATGCCTAGCAGCAAGTACCTTGCCTGCCCGCAGCTCTGTGTGCAGTCAGGTCCTAAAGTGACATAAGGGATCTGTTCCATTCCAGGCAATGTTGTTCCTGGTGCATCTCAGATGATGGGAGCTAAGATATTTTACAGAGCTTATGAGGGTTTTTCAAGGGGGACAAGCAACAGATGGGAAATGAATGGGTTTGGTAGCACTGGGAGAGATGAGTGGTGAAATATACAGGGAGGCAGGCAACAGAAAACAAACAGTACTCAACAGCAGGTTATTTTTTCTCCTGCTTTTGATAGAAGAGAAAACCCCAGGACTTACAGAAGGAAGATTACTTTCTTGCAAATTACTTCCTTAAATCTGGTCAGAAGCTTTTCCGAAGTAATTTCCACAGCAGCATCAGAGTGTGGCAGATTTTCTACTGTCAGTGCAGAAGCCCTTTCCAGTCCTCCCAGGGGCTGTACCTTGCAAAGGGTAATGCAAGTACCTGCATCACCCAGCATCTCCCAGAAGGCTGCAAGTGAGTGCTTGGAAGTTTCCCTTTCTGAGCGCATCCCCTGCTGCCTTGGGGCAGATGGGATCAGAAAAGAAACTCCCTCATTTGGGTTTGCAGGCAGCATCATTTCCCCAGCAAAAGCCTTGGCTTGGATAAGTTGGTCATACTATTTCTGAGTTTTCCATGGCTTTTCTTTTTCCATGTGAGCATCCCCCTTGCCCTTGAAGAACATCTCACCTAGTGTCTGCAAGGCTTCTGCTTCTTGTTTGACATCCCTTATTTACAAAGCAAACAGAATGTTCCTTTTAACACACATCATGCTAAGTTTATTAATGAAGAAAACAATCCCAGGGGGTCAACCCAGGGGACCCTTGAAACCTGCCAGCAAAAACTCTTCAAACGCTTAACGCGTCAGATCCTCCAAAACGATATTTCACACAATGAAGTAAAAATAATATTTTTCTTTCGGCCTTTCCAGCCGCTTTTGTGGAGAGCAGACAGAAATTATTTTCTTACTCTGCTCCCAGAGCAGAGATCTGTATGAAGCTGCGTTTATTTGTTTAACACGATGATTTCATCCTAAATGTCTCGACAGCAAATAGTTGGTGGTTTAATAAAGGCTCTTTGAAAGAAGGGCCTAAGCAGTTATTTGTACAGGGAAAATGTAAAGTATGTGACCCTCAGGAGGAGAGATAGAAATGCCTGTTGTGAATAGGAGCAGTGGGGAGGACCCTGAAATCCTCTCTGGACACTGGGGAAGAGCGATGACTCCTGTGGCTCCCAGTCCCCACACACACCAAACTGCAGCAACCGGGGATGAAAGAGGCCTGACCTGCATGCTAACTGGGATGTCCCTTGCTCTCCAATGGAAATGCTCTTACACAGGATAAAGGATCTGCTATTGGCATATGATTATGGATCATCAAAGTAATAAACTAATGATAGGAAGACTTGGAACTGACTGGAGAACCCAGTATAGTGGTCAATAGAGAAAAAAGTATGCTGAAACAGCTGAAAGTAAAGCTGTTGGTCTTGATGGGACCATTTCTTCCTTAACTGGATTCTCCACTGATCAAAGAGTCTTTGAAATGTCCTGCACGCCCGCTCAATCTGCAGAGGCAGATCTCCAGGAAGGCTCTGTGCACAGCCAGCCTTACAAACACTACATAGCTGCACACACTGACATCAGAAAGCAGAAAACACACTTTTGGAAACACGTGTAGCAATGTATCAATGGGGATGTTTTTTCCTGTAGGTGTGGCAATTGAATCCAGGATTCTTCAGCTTGTAAAACATTCCACTTTTTTATTATTATTATTATTTTCAACTGGTTCAGTCATTTTTCTTAAACTAGTCTTAATTTAGCATCTCTACTGTTGAACAAATACATGCCTAGCCACAGCAATTGGACTAAGTTCAAATCAGGATCAAGAGCCTAGGTTATGCTCTGTTTTTTATTTGAATGTGCACCTCTAGGAGTGATAAATTCAGTCTGAGCTGTTGTGCTCAATATTTCCAGATTCTGATGGGATTTGCTAGGTACAAACTAGGGAGCTTTAACCATGGGCACCAATCTCAAATGTAAAAAAAATTCTAAAATTTTTCCTGCTGTGTATTTGTAGCACTCAGTAGTAGCTGATGGCAACGTGGAGACATATGGTGGTGTTTTGCTAAATATGTAAGCATGTAGTAATTCTGATGAAGCTGAAGCCATAGTAATGAAACCTGGAAAAATTAATCAGGTGTGCGAACAGAACTGTCTCACGGGTGCGGTGTTTCTAACCTGGTGTTATAATGAGTGTAAATATTTTTATAATACAAAAGAAAAGATCTTCCCAAAGTATTCTGTAAGTACGTTGATTTCCTATTCTTCTTCTATTACTGATATTGCTTACACTGTCACTGAAATTTGAAACGCAAATTTAACCAAGGACTTGAGTGGATTCAAATTTTTATCCAAGGATCACTGGAGCATTTAGAAGAGAAAAAAAGAAAGTGGGCTGACATTTGTCTTCCTCGTCATGAATACATCGTACAATGTGACAGACCAGGATGCCTGGAAACAGGGAGGTTGCAGAATTCTGGCTATACAATATTCATCTTTAGTTGGTTAAGAGCTGTAAATAATTGCAAACAGAAAACCAGATAATTAAAATAAATTATCCAGACAGTGTGATTGTACTTAAATTTTAAAATGTGGGAAAAATAAAAGCTTGATAAGTAAAATAAAATTGGAAATGCAGGAGGGAAAAAAAGTTTAGTGGATGGCATGGCAAGCATGCAAAATAAATGCAAGTTCTTTCTGAAGCAGATTACGGGCTATCTCCATGCTTTGCACAAAAACAGTCCAGAAGCACTCAGAACCCAGTTTCTTAATCTGAAAAATTTATAACTTGGGCTATGTACTCCTTCCTCTGCAGATGCAAATTAAAATCAGAACCTGCTGTACACTGCTAAATGGACACACAGATCAACAAGTGCTGGAGAGGTGAGCAGACTTGAGGAGACACTCAGGAATGTATATTTGGTACTGAGAAATACAGGGCATAGCAGAAGGGAAAATAGCCACTGAAGCTGTCAACCACATGTTCCAGCTTCCATTCTGAGCCAGACCATCTGAGTTTGCACAACAAGATGTAGCTCTGTGTAGCTCTGTGAGCCTGTGGTCATCTCAGGTAGAGTTTAGATTGGAAGCATATTGTTTCTTTGCCTTGATTTATTGATAGGATTGACAGCAGCCCAAGGGAGCTGTTTGCTGTGGGGGATTTTTCTTCTCATAGCCTATTTCCCTTTGCAGCTGACTGTGTTTGTCCATATCACTCAGATGATCTCTGAAGCAATATGAGTTCATGAATCTCAGTCAAGCGCAGTATCAACACATTGCGTGATGACAAATCCACATCTCCCTTTCCTTCCAGCTTCAGAGATTTCCAATATCTGTATTGATAACACCTAGACTATATATACATCACTGCCCAATTATTTATGTAACTTTATATTGTTAGAGCAGTCATCCATTTACAACTGATAAAAATCTTGGGAAGGATAGTATTTTTATTAGAGGAGTTGTCATATGGTGAGTGAACTCCCTTTATCAGACACTAATTTAAGACTTACTATGCATGACCTTGGATGACAAAAAACAGCCTTTTTACTTAGTTTGCTTTCACGCTAGTAAAACAAATCCTGCCAAGTGAAGCTGATGATAGGCAGGTGAGGCTGTATGCCCAAGAAACCAGTCTGTCTGTCAGCATGCACTGTATGTCCTTAATGCTATGTGAAGCCTGCTGTTCTCTGGCACTACTGAGCAGCACGAAGTTCTTTGGAAAAATGAGAGAGGGAGAGAAGGAAACAGTCATGGAGGGGGAGGAGTAGGCTCATCTGTGAGAAGAACCATTTGCCATCTGTGTTTTGACCAAAAATATTTGATTTGACTAAGTCCATGACTCCATTCTTCTCTCTCCATATTCATTTGAGCTAACTGTAGGCCTAGTCGCTGTAGCCAGCATTTCCTGATTTCCTTCTGCATTTCTAAGTAAATGGATCAAGTCTGAGATTTAATAGCAAGAGTGTGGGAGGTATATAGATATCCACTTAAGGCAAACAATAACAAAACCACCATAAATAAAAATACATAGAAAACACAGAGGTACACACGAACAGAATCTGAATCATTCAAAAATTCCAAATAAGATCGAATAAACCTTTCCTATTTCCCAGTTCTAGGCCCAGCTGAAATATATATATACGTATCAGATATGAGTATTTCAAATAGCTGCAATTTCATTATATATGGATATATAATGCATACAAATAGATCCGATGGTTTCTAATGTGAAATCTTACTGTCTTGGTATATTGACATAGCCTTTGCATCTTAGAAAATTTCCTTAAAATTTAGGTGACATTTTCTTCTCAGCTGTAAGTTCTCAGCTGTAAGCTCCATGGTGATTTCCATAGTGGGACTTGCTTCTCTGTTCTCAGCTCACTTTAGGTCTGAGAATCAGAAATATTGCTTTTCTGTCCATGCCTGAAACTTTGTGTACAATGCTGAGAGGTAGGAATACAAAAAATGTCCTCGAATCTCTCTTCTGTAGCTGTTTATCCAGTCATGATCTTTACTGGGAGAAGACACTCTCTACTTCCTGCAAGGAATAAGGCTGTTAGCAATTATTCTTGTAAGTACCAACCCATTCTGAACAGGTACTAAGTGGTAAGAACATTGCAAGAGCCAACAGGAAGATAAGCTCCTCCAAAGATCTGCTAATTCTTCATTTCTATCACAGCCATGAAAATTGTGCGATTTTTGCCCAAGACACCAGGATTTGGCTCTGTGTCTTTAACTTTACACATGAAACTAATACGTACATACATAACATAACATGAAACTGATACGTAAATTCCATCTGTACATTGTAGTAAGCAAATTGATGCTGGTGGTTGTAAAGAAGAAAGGCATCACTTATGTGTGACACATTTCTTCACATGTTGATTATTCAGTCCACCTAAGAATAGCATAACTTTCTCAGTCAAACCACAGAAGGATAACTATTTACAGCACAATCCAAAATATATTTTTTTATTGTAATCAACACATGTAATTATTTACAGAGTTTTACACACACACAGAGCTGGAGCAAATGCTGAAAGAAATCTGTTAGAAGACTGAAGATAATTAGAGCATGGAGAGTATTCCAAAGAAGTAATGTGGACAACATTTAGCTGGACTAGATTCCTTGACTTCCTAAATTTGTTTTGCTCTGCTCCGAAATTAGAGGGGCGCCTGGTGGCCTGAGGACAAGCAAGTCACAGAGCTGCTGCAGTTCTCAGCCCACCTTCACTCCCTAGGGTTTGGTCGCTGGTGCTGAAGAGCAGGAGACTCTTTTCAATTGAATGGTGTACATCAATCTGCACGATGATGTCCTGCTAATGACGAGGCTTGCTAGGGCACAACAGATATGACTGATGTAATAAACACAACTCCAGCTGGGCAGATAGAAAGATTGCACTAAATCCATGGTCACTTCTCTGAATTTGAGTAGGCTGTAATTTTTCTGTTGAAGTCAGAATGTCTGTTTTTGAATTATGATTTTAATCTTATGAGGTGTAGCCAATTTTAACAGTCTCAGTGTTAAACCTACATGAACAAAGCTGAATTAATTGCTCTTCAGAAAACAACTTTGAATAGAAAAAACATCCAGTGTGTTCTTAAGAGCTGTTGCTGAGAAATGACCAAGAAAGTAGTCCAAGGTTTCCAGTCTTGAAAAAGGTATATCTCACAATTTCTGTTTTGTTGTTCTTGTGCTGTTTTGTTTTGCTTTTCCCCGAAACAACTGCATCTTTCAACTGCCTCTGAATATAAAATCACTCAAGTGTTATGACATTCCAGCCATCATTGCTGCAAACAGTTGATTGTTAGAAACCATTTTCAGCCACGCTACCGAATTGTAAATACCAAAGCACTCTGAAGAACTTTATGCCATCCATTTCAGCTTAGGGCACTTGTTTGAAAAAGCAATGTCATGATTATATCATCATTTTATGCAAATGCTGTTCTTGAAACCTGCTGAGCAAGACTACCACTGGATCCAATGACAACTCCATGTACAGGCTAGACAGATAAGTGGGGCCTCTGGCTATTAGTGAAAACATCTCTAAAATTATATTAAAGTCATCATCGTTGGTGCTGCTTAGATGACAGCACTGCAGACAGTGCAAGAGTCAGGATAGATTGCCTCATACCTCAATAAGCTATTCTTTCCAAATAACCCACATATAGTCCTTAACAGAGAAAAATGCTGATACATTTTCCTGTTAAAAACACTTGCGGAGTTAGCAGATTTTTGAAAGGAAGATTAACCATCTAAATCCCACTGACACCAAAAGCTGCTGATTCCAAAGGATCTTTATAAACACAACTCAGAGCTTGCATACTTACTCAACAAGATCTCCTAGCTTAGTGAGCTTTTAATAATCGAAAAATGTTTCCTAGTGAATAAGAAATTCCAGGAGAAAATAGTCCCAGTCAAATGAATCAATACCTCACTGTGTGAGATCTCAGAAATGTGAGATCAGATCTCTTCATGTGAATCTTTGTACTTACTTTGTGCACTGCCTCTTCTGTTGTCCCTTGGCTCTGCCTAACGAAGTCTTGCCCTAGAAATCGTCTGTAGCTTCATGGAGGGCTTTGGTATGAACTGCAAATTACTTAGAGGACTTTTGACTATTGGGTTAAACATGCAAACAATTTGTGTCAGGGATAAACTGTAATGTAACTGTGGAATGTAATGTAGTTAGTTACAAAGGCATTAAATCCACCAGTAATTATCTCTATAGTGATTACCAATTTTGAATTCTGATAATTTTTGCTGATGATTAATGTGTGGAATTAATCAGCAGGATTTGAACTCCTTGCTTCCCTTTATAATTACAGAATATTAAAAATATTCTCTCCATGCCTTGGCTCTGAGGAGTATTTTGAACAGGCAGTACAAATTAAGATTACTCCTAAAATCACTGTGAAATAATTTCTGTTAACTCCAGGGTCCACAACCTAAAGCACCCCCAAAAAATATTCATGCTGGAACTCTATGCCCTCAAAACATCATTTTTTATGTAAAGAAATCAACGCTGGCGCTTTCAAAGCCTGTGCTGCAACCAGCAGTACTCCAACCACAAAGATGAAGCATGCAATTCCAAATGAAACTTTTCATCCTTAATGTCTTTGGAGAAAGGTATTTATAAATCAAAAGAGAGGAAATTCACATCAAAGGCCATCTCAGTTTTTAATGGACAGACAGACTAGACAATGAAATCCTGCTTCTCTCTAGTTAAGCACTTAAATAGAATAACTTCTAACTTTTCCTGTGCGACTTTCAGGTTGTCCTGGCCCGATCATTTCCTTTATGATCCTGAAGTTAGTGTTACAGTAAAATTAAAGTATGAGGACCCCTGGCTTGCATTTCTAAATTGATATTTACACCCTGTCTTATTTATTAAATAAACTAATAGAATGGAATAGAGTAGACTAGAGTGGAGTAGAGTAGAGTAGAGTAGAGTAGAATACAATACAATACAATACAATACGATACAATACAATACAATGGTGAGTACAGTACTCATTAATATACTTTCAAATAGCATTCTAATTGTAGATTGTGTAACATTCCCTGTTAGCTACATTAAAACTACTTTGCTTTACAACGTATTTTTCACTGAGGTTTGTATCATCGGCCTAATTTTTGGGGGCACTCATATAATAATGAGAGAAAATTTCAGAAGCAGTTTTCATCACTTCAACAATTGTCATAATATAATAGATATAGTATAATATAATAGATACATTTGAAAAAAAATGCTAGTTTAAACCAAAGGGAAAGCCATTGTTCAGCCTTGTGCAAATCATAAGAAGATCCTGAAATCTAATGTGCTAATGTAGCTAGAATAAGAATGTAAGTTGAATTCTCTTCTCAGCTCTGGACATGAAGGAGATGTGATCCTGTGCTCTACCATGTTAATTTCACAACCTGTCCTCCGATTTAAGCAGACTTCATGATATCAGAAAAGGATTGGTGTTCTAGTGATAATTGCAAAGCAATGGGATGTACGAAGAAATTTTTTAGAAAGAAAACGCCATCATTTTCAGAAGCTGCCCTTCAGTTGTATAGGCACACAAGCAGATAGCAAAGACCTCGACGCAAACAACTGCACTGCACTTGTTGGAGGGAGAAGCAACTATCCACACAGGTAGTTTTTGTTAGAAAGTACTTGCTTGTCTGAGAGAAATTGAGGCAGGCTGTGTAGAAATGAAAGCAAGCTGAAATCTCATTTGAAAATAGATGTTCAAAGCCTCTAATAGCTAACTGTAGAACTGACTATATAACTAACTGTACAGCATGTTCCACCAAGGATGCCTGTCTGAATACATGTAAATTAAACTCCACTGAATAAAAATGTTCACTTCTGAATTGCAATCCCATGAAATAACTTAGAACTTCAAATGATTTATAGTGCCTTCTCCTGTCACCCTTGAACTCTTACATATGTAAGATGATAAAGTGTTTCTCTGTGCCATTGTTTCAATGTATTGAAGAACAAACAAGCTAAAAATACGTAATATTTGAAAGTATAGATGTCAAAGAAGTATTTGTGTGCTCCAAGCAAGATCTCTGCAGTGGGATAAAGTGTTTGCTGTTCTTATTTCCAGGCTTCAGAGAAGAAAGATGTTAGGGAACAACAGCCCTGAGGCCACCACAGGCTTCTTACTTCTGCAGATCTCAGCTGGTGTTGGATATCTTAGCTTCCATGATAACCTAAACTTGGCAGTCACTTTAATTTGAGTGAAAGATCTAGGCAACATGCTGATTACAAGTATCCTGGGATCACATTTTTACCTCTAAATTGAAAAGATATCTATTTGAAGGGAGGGCAATTCAGTGATAAAGAATTGGTTGGATGATTGCAGCCAGAGTGTTGTTTGATCAACTGCTGTATGTCCAGGTGAAGGATGGTGATGAGTGGTGTCCCTCAGAGTTGGACTGGGAGGATATTTTTTTACTCAGATGATGGTGAAGTACTCAACATTTGCCCAGAGAAGATGTGGATGCTCCATCCTTGGTAGCATTGGAAGCCAGGTTGTATGGAGCCCTGAGAAGCCTGATTAGGTAGGTTGCTACCAGACAGCAGTAGGGGGTTGGAACTGGGTGAGCTTTATTGTCCCTTCCAGCCCAAGCCAAGGAACAACCGTGAGAGATGAAGGGGTCAATGAACCAAGCATTATAATGACAGTAAAGGAAAGGAGAGTTGTGATTTGCAGAATGTCAGGGATGTCTAATTGCTAGAGAAGCCTGTAGATCCTTGGGAAAGGTTGAACACTCAAATGTACAAGTAAACCATTCCTAGAAGACCTTCCAGGCAGAGCACTTGCACAAAAGGACCTGCTCAAGTTTCCTTCATAAACCTGAGTTTACCACAATTTCAAACACAGCAAGAGAAAAATGTCCCTCAATATCTGAAACAAAATTGTGAATTTGTCCTCAGTATGTGCTTCATGTCTGTAACCCTTGTACCTGTATCTTGTATTCCCTGGAGTCTTGTGTGTTCAAGCCACTGTTTTCACTGTATTTTCATGGAAATAAAAAACTCACCACTTGCTGAACCATGGTGTTCAACACACAGAAAAGTAAAAGCATATAAAAGAGGGACAAGTGAAAATAGAAACAGAGCTGTGAAATATCATTCCTTTCTCATAAATCTAACAATTGCTTGTACGTGTGGCAAAACGTGGGAGAAAGAGACAGAAAAAGAAAGTGGACTACAGTGGTTTAGGCATGGCTCAGTGTGATCACATCTTTTCTCACTTTTGGCCATTTACCACAGAGATGAAGAATAGTGGCACAAGCTTTTTAAACTACTCTGTGAGTACATCTTTGTAGCTCTTCTGCCTTATTCCTTTCACTGTTTCTGCAAGATGAGGCAACGACCCTCAACACAACAGCTTAGTTCAGTAAACAAGTCCATTTTACACCCCACACACAAGATTTCTTACTTTGAATGGTGCAGTACTCCTGCAGAGGAAAAAATAGCATGTTAGCATGCTGTTGGACCATCTTATCTTACACATACACAAACAGGGAGAATTAATTTGCACAGGCTTCCTTCTCTCCTATGTTTTGAGTGCTTGGCTCCACAGTATTTTTGTTTTATAAAAAATGTGACTCCCTTTTTCTTTGAATTGAAGCTGACTCCTTCCAACTTGAAAGATTAATGGGGCTGGATACTTTAAACCCCCAGCACAGGCCTTGACCACAGAGCTCGGAAAGTGAGTATATTGCCATTCTGTCATTCTTTTGCACGGGCTATACTACTGCAAGAACTTGGATGCACA
Source organism: Tetrao urogallus (assembly GCF_951394365.1). Taxonomy (NCBI): domain Eukaryota; kingdom Metazoa; phylum Chordata; class Aves; order Galliformes; family Phasianidae; genus Tetrao; species Tetrao urogallus. The sequence goes on along the minus strand of NC_136816.1, from coordinate 50,297,194 downwards.
TTTTCCAAGGCTTTCATAGCTTTTCTGATGCCTGTGGGAGAATGTGGATGCTTGGGATTTGGTGACTTAATTGTGGGTTCTCCAGAAGAGGCTAGTTTATGTTTTGCTTTCTTCTGTTTTGCTTTCTTTTGTTTTTGTTTTCTTTTTTTTTTTCCCCTGTACTTACAACTTTTCTGCTCTTCTGCTTCCTTGTCTTATCCATTCACTCATGCAACCCATCACCAACTTTCCCATTACCCTCCTCCTTTTCCTATTTCATTTCTTTCACATGATTAGAAATGACTTAGCCTGAATTAAAAGTGAGCCCTGTCCTAACTTTCAACAACCGTGATTCTTTCACATCATCAGTAAATTCCAGGAGCGGAAATAAAAAGGAAAAGGGGGAAAAAAAGGAAAATGAAAAAAGAAAAAGAAAGAGAAAAAAAAAAGGGAGGAAAAAAAGCAGCTCCACACTAAGGAAGCAAAATCACAAAGCCATCTCTTTTTACATCGAGCTTTATAAATCTGAACACATCAGCTGATCTGTTACTGTTGTGGATATCTTCCAAGTGTCAGAGAGCACAATGAAACATCAAGAAATCTGCAGAATAATATACACCAGCATTTGTATGGTGCTAAAATCAAAACATTTTTATTCAAAGGACATTAACTTTATTTGTTGCCTCATAAACATCACATGAAATTTTAAGAGAAAGATGTATGATTCTAGGGCCAATGGCAAAACACTGCGTTGATGTACCATTTTATAGGGCAGGAATTACGAAGCCTTTTTACATTCTCCATAGTATGAGTTGGGAAGATGAGTCGGCAAGTGGGAAATTGTGAAAACTACCATTACTATGTCATTAAAATGCCACATTGCCAAGCACCAAGCAGTTAAAACAGACTTCTTTGGATGGTGTAGATGCAATTAAAAATTGCCCGCTGAGTGTCCTGGTACACTATCCACAACAATGAAGTCATTTGTCCTAACAGTGATTACAACAATTAATAAAGTATTCAGTATAGCTAGCTTCTTCCACATGATTGGCAGATAAAAGGGAAGATATAGCCAGCACTGTCTGACAGGTGGGTCCTCCGGCTCACCAACAAGACCTGCTCAGGCCAACAATACGTGGCCATGGCCAGTCCTGCAAGGCTCTGTGTTCTGCCCTGAGGATCCCTAAGCCACATACAGCCCTATCTGCACAGACAAGCAGATTCTTGAAGGAAGGAGACTCTAACTCAGAGGTGACACTCAGCTCAGTGTAGATCCTTAGGGATACTACTCTTGAGGACATGGACTTTGGTCACTGCATGGACTTTGGTCACTGCCAGCTTTCTGTGTTTCTTTACACAGACTGCCTCTCTTCAGTAGAAGGAAGCTATCTTACAGCCTGCCTTCCTGCTTGAAACTGCTAGCACTCATCACCTTGCTTCTCCTCAGTCAACCCACTGCACTTCCAGATGGGTGCGCACTATTTCCTTCCTAAACTGTTTTCTAAGCAGATCCCTCTCAATCCTGTATACTTCACTGGTAACCAGACATGTTTTTTCTCCATTCTAGGCTCCTTTATTTGCTCTTCTCATTTGGATTTTTGTTTGCATTATTTTACATAACATTTCAAATCATGTTTTTATTGTAGCATTTGCACGGCCCAGCATAATTTACCAAGGGAGGTGTTTTACAAATAATATTATTACTTTGAAGACTTAGTCCTGTGGAATCACAGAACATATGGTTATGTTTAAATACATTTGTTTTCGCTGTTTGTCCTCTGCTATGATTTTGCCCTGCTGTGTGATACTGGTGCAGTAAGTACTATTTATCTTCAAGATATCAGCAACATGATCTGCTTCAAGTGCTGCATGTTGGTTTGTCTTCTGTGAGAGATGGAGGTGATACTTCAACAGAACCTTTTCTAACCTTGAGGGGGTCTTCTAAATCCAGGACAGAACTAGTAATTGTGCTGATTCAGGCCAGGAGGTCCCCAGTAATTTGAATTATATAATGCACAACAGATGGCATTGACATTGGGCTGACTGAAGCCAATGCAGAAAAGAAACTGATAGAGGCTGAGCTAGAAATAAACTTATCTTTAGCTTACGTAGAACCTCTGATAAGAAACAGCAGTGTCTCTGGTTTCAAAGGCAGAAAGCCCTGCCTTACATGGTAGGCTTATTACAAGGAACAATTTATAAGGAACAAAATGCTCTTATAAAGGGGAATCTAAAAGATTCTCCATCATGATCTCAGTTACTCATGCAAGTGTACGCAGTGCTCCCAGACTGAATTTCAGTAACAGACAGGCTTGCACTGATCTATTCATTCTCCTGATCAGCTTGTGATCCACAGAGCTATACGCTTCTGTGGACAGTTTCAAAGCACTTGTGAAAGAAGACAGAGAAAAGCTGTCATGAGTGATGCAAGACTCTGTGCAGGGTTTGGGTAGCCCCAGCTCCTGTGGAAGGTTCTCTTCAGTGCTACAGACTAAAAAAGGTCACATGCTGCAAGATTATGTGGAAGATGATAAAAAGTATACACTAGTTTACATGCACATAATCCTAAAGATGTTGTTGAGATTAGACCAAGAGAAGAACTTCAGTGAGGAGCTGAATACTTTCTGTGCAGCAAACCTGTGCCTCCATGTATTTAAAACTTCCAAGTGCACAAGTTATTTTAAATTTGTTCAGAGTTTTTGGAAACCATCACATTTGATCAGTTTGGACTTTGAGCCATACGGAGTTCTAGATCCACTGATACACTGTGAGTGAAAGAATCAGCTGCCTGTGCGTGGGTTACAGGTCTCTCCTAAAAGACCTCTAGGGCTCACAAAATGTATTTCTCTGGTGGGTAGTTACTTCAGTCACGTTTGGGCAGAGTCTCATTCTGTTATATTCTTAATGAATAGTGGGACAATTCTTACTTAAATTCCTTGGACTCAGAGAAAATTAGATTCTTCTACTATAGTGAAATGTCCAAAGTTGCTTTCTTTGCCATCAATCGCTTTGGAAGGCAAAGAAATAACCATATGTCTAAGCTTCAGTGAAGTGTGGCTTCAATCAAAGGACAATCAGTTCCTTTTCTTCATTCTTCTTATTTACAAAATCCCAAGCAGAAGGATGCCTGCTCCCAGAAGTGAGATGCATTGTTCCTGAGGCTCGTCTGCAGAGGTTGCTTACTGCTTACAGTGGCACCAGTGAAACAAAAACTTTGGGAAGGCCTCACTGTGCATTTCCATATGATGACCTGAAATGCTTCTCTCAGCTTACCTCAAATCCTCTCCAAGATCCTGTGAGGTGAAAAGAAATATATCAGAATACAAGTGCCTATGGAAGGTCTATTTTCAGTAAAATAGTATTTTTAGTACTGGCTTACATTAGGATAATTTTGTTTTAGACAAGTTCTCACTATCAGCAGTTCTACCTTTGCTTTTATACCAAAGAGCTTTGTAATGGACAGACTTGTCTCTGGTAGCAGATCTGTAATGAAAGGGAAAAAACTGTCTTCTCTGGCAGGTTTGTGAGCGGATGGTCTAGATGCCCAATCAGGGAAGTGGACCTGCTTCCCTGTTCTTTATAAAGCATGGCAAGCAGCTTTTACTATCATGTGGATGCTTTTAAATGTGCTGTCTTCTGAGAAGGAAAAAATGGACACTTGCATAGATCCTTCATTCTGTGACTCTGCCAAGGTTTTTGGACAAATATTCTTGCCTCAGCACTGACTAGGAGCCCTCCCTTTGATCGTGTATGTTTGCTCTCTGAATTTGTCTCACTGCCTGCTTACTGTGAAGGTGGAGCTGGGCTGAGTTAGGACTGACGTGCAGGGGATGTGCCTTCTCTTAGACCTTTGTTTTCCTTAGAAAGGAAAACCAGAGAAAGAGCCTTGGGCATGCTCTGGCTGATACTGAAATCAGACAAAAAAAGAGAGACGTGGTGGATAAGAGGAGCCTTTGGAGAGGACGGTCACAATAGATGTTTCTGTGAGTTTTTCATTAGACGCTTATTATTCTTGCTATAGCAAATGCACTTCTTTTTTCTCAAGTCAAATAAAAAGTTGTGGAAGGACGTGTAATCTCAGAGCACATTATTTCACTATGTGTTAAACACTTCCTGTCAAAATTAAATGAACCAGATATAAACCTATAATAAATCAAAACAGGAATACCCAGCCAAGTAAGTCGCATTAAACTGAAGTGCAAAAAAAAATTCCCTGTGGCTGCTTCAAGCCTTCTTACTGCTTCATATGTTGCCTTTTTGTTTCTGAATGCTTCCTTTGCCTTGTCATATCTGTAGGTTGCAGGTGTCACCTCCTGATTCTCCAGATTCAGCTCTTATTCTCTGCACTTTCTGGCAGACAGTCCATATGTCACACCGTACTCTAGCTGTCCTCCATAAGATGACTTCTGGCAATGCCAGAGCTTGAGGCTACGCTGTGACGAGCACAGAAAGCAGTCAGGTTTCTGACCTGGTGGTCCATTGGGTGCTGGTCACTGACTAGACACTGGCTTCTGCAGCAAACCTGCCTCCATCTTCTCTTCCTGCCTCTACAAAGAGTTTCTCTTACCTTGTGATAGTTCCTTATAAGACTTTCAATGAAGCCTGTTTACACACCCATACGTGCTTGTCAGAGCCTCATCATTGCCATCTGGCACTTGGTCCTCGGGGACTCCTGCAGACGTGTGAGGAACCATGATCTCCCTCACACGTTTAACAGACAGCACATCCTTCCACATTAATTAATGAGACATCTGGAGGAAAAAGAAACATTTTCATATGAAAAAGTGATATCCCTGAGAACCCATGACTGCACAGCTAGCATTTGGGGAAACAACCCTCTCTGGGACAGTCTCTCAGTTTGCATCTTCATGGGTGTGCAACCCACTTGGCTGGCGGTGACCCGGGGGCTTGCAGCTGGTGTGCCAGGGATGCTGGAGAGTGGTGGGGCTCCCACGTGTGGTTTTGGCTTTCCATGGTGCTATCAGGTAGTTTCTCACCTTTTGGCTTTCCAGGCTAGCTTTATGACTGCTTGCTGGAGTTGCAGCAGTTCTGACCAAACAGAGCACCTGCGCTTACCTCTTGCTAGACATCCCTTTGGAGAACTTTTCTGGGCCCTCTCTGTGCAGTGGAATTGCCAGAAGCACACCCCAGTGGAGATGACCTCTGGGTCTCGTGGGGGGAGAAACCAGAGCCACTGCCCTTCTGAGCAGCCTGAAGACGTGTGGGGTGGCCCACGGTCCTCCATCTCCCAGAAAACAAGATGTCCTGGTGGGGAGGACGTGCGTGCCGCCATCCGCTCCCCTCGAGGCTGCTTTTGGTCTCGGTGGGATCCCGGCGGCCAGCGCCCCTCCCCGGCACGGATGGGCACGGCACCCTCGAAGCGCGCTGTGGCTGCGGGAGCGGCAAGGGGGCAGAGCTGGGTGCAGCCCGTGGGGACGGACGGCTGCCGCTGCCGTCACCGCTCTAATACAGGGCTTAAATGGTAACGATATTTAAAAGATGAAAAAAAAAAAAAAAAAAAAAAAAAAAAAAAAAAAAAAAGAAAGAAAATAAAAAGCAAAACAGAAAACCAAACCAAAAATCCAAAACAAAACCTCCTCTCCGGAGGAAAGCGGAGCGGGACAGCTCTGCCTGCAGCGGACCAGCTGGGGCTGCAGGTCGCACGTGGAAACGCAAACCCCCGCGAGGAACCGCGTGGGCTCCGCGGAGAACTCCGTGGAGCTGCCGGTGGTGACGGGGAGGAGGGGAGCCCCGAGCCCCGCGGGCAGCGTCCGCTAATTCCCCGCTTAAAAACAGATTTGTCGCTGCCTGGCTGCTTTGTGCGGCCGGAGATGAATGGGGCCGCGGCGGGCGCCTTCCAGGTGCCGGCGGGGTCCGCACCGCGGGCGCGGAGGAGCGGCGGGGCCGGCGGTGAGATGGAGCCCGCACCAGGTGTCCATCCTGCGGTGCGGGGAGCCCGCGCCGGCGGCAGTCGGAGGGGGCATCTTTTTGTCTCCCCGGATGAAAGGAAAACAATCGCGACAGTCCGGATTTATCACGCAGTCCCCGCGAGCAAAGCGTTTCTCATTGTGCGTTGGGTTTGTTTTTCCAGGGCCTAAGCAATTTTTAATGCACTATATACTTCCCGCTTAATCCCCCCTCGTTTATTATATAATTACGGTTTCAAAGTGATTATGTAATTAAAATCATGTTTCGGCGCAGTGTACTTCAAAAGGAAGGCAACCTTCCCCAGCATTATTTGCTGGTGATGTCATAATTTCCCTGTGATATTTAAAATAAACACATTAGTCCAAGAATTCTAAACATGTCTGAAAGTATATAATGGAATTGATTGGCATAA